>NC_053431.1:93433133-93634184 GCF_007990345.1 Gossypium hirsutum | reverse complement strand
TTAATCTAAATCCTACTCCTAAAGAACGAGAATTTTGGATGCATTTAAGAAGACTTAGTTACATCAAACCCCTAAGGTTTTATTTATATAAGTGTTAGCAACCCGAATTAAGTCTTCAACGCGTCTTAGGTCTTCATATGAAGTTGATTGTGTGGAAGAAAATAGCCTCAAAATACTTAGCCTCCACATCGGTCCTATGTCACGCCATACACAAGCCAAGGCACGACGCGACATGCATTTTGTGGGTTCTTCAGTTTATTTCATCTTTTAGCAGCTCAAGAGGCTTATGCATCACATGTCTCAAGCTCTTACATCCATTAGGCCTTAAATTCAATATCCTGCACACCCAATTACACAAATTAAAACTACTTAAGGCTCGTGTAGGCCTAATAGGTCACTAATACTCAAAATTATGTAAAAACACTTATTTTATTAATATTTAATACTAACTACTAACAACTAAGTACCAAATATATAATAATTATTAATAACATAATTAGAAAATAAGGTCTTTAAATGTCAAAAATGTATCTAAACTACCATTACAATTAGCGACAAGTTAAAGACCACCACACTAAGTCTTTGCTTGCCTTCAAGCAACTAAACAAAAGCAAAATAAAACATAAAACAAAAAAAAATTGAAGACAAAAAATAGACATGCAAGAAAATAAAATATACTTGAACTAGCATAATACATGAAATTAGATAAAATATATTAACAAGATAATGTAAGTAAACACATAACTCTAACATGATACACAAGTGACTCGAGATTTCTAAAATTAGATGGGCTAGTTCATTAAATTACAAAGCAAACAAATAAAAGAATATTAAGTATAGGTATCCATTAAAACAAATATAAAACTATACAATTATGTTTAAATGAATATAAGTGGTAAAAATATCAAAACTTGGAACAATATTATCCATATAAAGTACTACCTAAGTCACATAGGACTTTTTAGCTTGTAACGTTCTGTAGCTTAGGTTGGTTCAGAATTCAAGAACAGGCTTGAAAAAAGGGCTAATCATGAAAATAGTTTGGCACATTATATTGTCCCCAATATTCCCCCAAGTTTACATTTAGCTCATGACCTTATGTCCATTTCTCTCACATTCCTTGTTTCTCCATTTACTAAGGCCTAGTATAATATTGATGAGTACAATCATCTGAGCTTGATTTTTTTTTTTTACTTTGGGATTTTCTCAATTGGTATTTTTTTTATTTTTTTTAGAAGCTCAAAAATCTTATGCTCACTATACCATACAATTTTTTAGTTTCACTTTTTTTTTCTTTTGAAACCACCGCGATATTTCTACCTAATCCCTCAATATCAATGGTCAAATGTCTAAATCTGTGTAAGGACCATGAAATAAAGGATCAAATAAATTATCTATTGGACTCAAGGTTTCATTTCTGGTTCATCAAGAAAATAGATTCAAGCTTCAAAATAGGTACTAAGGAATTATATACAAGATAGCTTTTTGGCTCGAAAAATTGTCTACCAAACAATGCATTAGGTCGTCCCTAGGTAATTCCATACATGGATTAAATCAACTAAGTTTATCAATGTCTGTACCCTATAATTCCAGTAAACATGCATGCTATTTATATAATCATTTATCATGTGGTATACTTAACATCTTAAATCTACTCACAGTGTAATAAATTGAACTAATTAGTCTAAAATTAGATAATTTAGAATCAACTATTATGAAACTAAATTTACAGTTTATTCACAAAATCTTATTAACATGCTTTTAACCAATCACTTGTATTTCTACAAGCTCAAGCACATGGAAAACAAACAAAATAAAAATTCAAAAACTACTAAGAAAAAGAAACATTGTCCCTAATATGAAACAAAATATAAAGGAAAGAGGTTACCTGATTGGTGTGATAAGTGCAACACAATTGGTGGGGCTACTCCTCCTTTACAGTTTTGGTTCTGAAATTTAGTGCCTTCGAAAATATGAGGTTCCTGCAAAGGAAAACTAACACAAAATATATATAATAAACTAAAATCCTAACTAAATAAAAACCAAACAAAATAAAATCATCCCAAATAAAAATAAAATAAATACTCCAAATTTTGAAAAAAAAGTTAAAAATTAGATGAAATGTTTTGGATTTAGTTGGAATCAAACTCCGACCTGTTTCATCCGGGTCGCCTTCTGAGTCTGGATCTTCTTCGGGATCTTCCTCTCAGTCCTCCTTTAGGTCCTTTTCGACCTCTTTTATCTTGTTTGGTTCGGCTTTTACTTCGTACCTAGCTATTGGAAACTGCGATAGCCTTAAATCGATCTTCCTCACATAGTCCTCGTAGGTTGGTACCGCTTCTTACATTCATCGAACTATCCATTCTAAATTAGGTAACACATTCTCACCTAGATTTGGTTTTATCTTGATAGCCCTCTTCCATTTTCGGTTTCCCAACAAATGCTTTACATCAAGTTCTCGTATTAGATACTTTAATGGTTGCAAGTAATGTTTGAATCATCTCATTGGTACCTTGGCTTGTCTACACAAAGCAGTTACTAAATGTGGAAAAAATAATTCTACCTAACCTTTCCTTACGCAATAAAGCATGCTTTTGTAGATCTATGTTCCAACACAAATGTTTTTCTTCTATAATATATGAGACACAACATAGCTTTGAAAGTATATATGTTGGACATGTCAAAAGTTGGGCAGATTAGAGTACTAATGAATTGTAACCACATTCTTGCCCTAGGAGTTGTCCCTGTGCAAATGATGTCGAAAAATCATCCATAGATAGCATTTCCACTAACCTTGTCCATTCGTTAGAAGGTTGGTTCTCTCCTCCATATTCCCTCTTGGAAAATACAATAGATTGGTTTTCTGCGCAAAGCTTAGAGGAATTATAGAGGGTCATAATACCTGGCTATCTTAGGTGTTGAGATAGAAATTTCTTTTCCCCAAACAATTACCCGCAGCCATGGTACATCCAATTTTTTATTTGTCTCAATCTTCTTTAAGGCAACATAAAATTCATGGGCTATCAGAATACAGGCTTGTTCCTTTAGGATTTCACAAAAATTTTCCCATATATGGAATTGAATGCTTTCCCTCATTTCACTTGTTAATGATGTCAGGGACTTAAAACCTCTCTCCTGAAGAGGAGATTTTTCTCGAATGGTGCGTAGATTAATTTTGAGCTCCCTTTCTCAAAGTTATTTGAAATTATTAGCTCTCGATTCAGCATCTGAAAGGTTTCTCCTCATTGTTTTAGGACTATAGAACAAGTGAAAGGTAAAGAATTTGCGAAATCTCGAAAAATAAGGTAACGAAGGGTGTTTGGTTACTTATAGAGGCTTGGATGATGCAACTGTAATAGCCCATTTTAGGGCCCAATCGGAACAGTGGTTTTGGAACCACAAATCTGAAGAAGAAAGATTTATTTTTATTATATTTTTATGGTCTACAGTTTCATGGAATTATTTCATGAAAATTTCGTTCGAAAATTTTATCGATTGGGCACTGAATTTAGTTAAAATGACTAAATTGCAATAGGTGCAAAATGTGTGTTGTAGAAGTTAGAGGTGTCTAATTGCTATGAAATTTTAAATTGAAGGTCCTTAGATGGTAATTAGACCATTTGTTAATTAGATGGACAAAAATGGACATGATTAGGTGAAATTTTAAAGTTATGCATGAAGGGCATTTTGGACATTTGTTAAATAAAGCCAAAATAACTAAATAAAAGTCTTCATCTTAATCAATTTGGTCCCCCATGGTCAAATATTGCAAGGTAATACATAGCTAGGGTTTTCCAAGCTTTCAAGCTCGATTGTAAGCCCGTTCCAGCCCCATGTTTAATAATTTTTATGTTTTTGAGATCTTTGTAACCTAATCTAGCTATTTCAAGGACTAATTTGAAATAAAGATGAAGTTTAAATTTTTACCTATGTTACATATTTATGTATTTTGATGTCTAATGGTAGAAAATGCATGTTTGGTGTTAGATAAACAACTTTTGCTAAGTGATTTTCAATAAAAATGTCAAAAAGGACTTATTTGTAAAAGTTATAAAATAAGTAGTAAAAGTGTGATTAAGTGGAAAATGTGGGTTAGTATAAGTATGGAAATGATTCGGCTAGGCTTGGATTTTGAAGAAATTGAATACATTTCAATTTACGAGCCTAGGGACTAAATTGTAAAAATGTAAAACATTAGGGGCAAAAATATAATTTTTCCATAATATGATTTTTGGGCTAGGTTGAATAATATGAGTATTAAATGAGTTAAATTCGTTATTATAAATCAAGAAAAAAGAGGTTTGGACCTAGATCGGGGGAAAAACAAAGTGTTTGACGATTAGGTCCAATTCTACTATTTTTGTATCGAGGTAAGTTCGTATGTAAATAATGCATTGTTATATTTATGTTTTAAATGTTTTAATATTGCATGAATTGTGTGATTGACTCTTAGGAATAGAATAGGATACGAGTGACATGTCATTAGGAACCTATGTGTATATGCGATTATGTAATCTGGGTGCTAGTCTCGTACGTCCTACCAATGGCTGGGTAGTCTGGCATGTGTTGTGGATATCTAATAGCTTGTGTGAGTAGCATTGTGTAGCTACATCCTGACTGACAGCTTGTGTGAGCAGGCCCGTGAATAGCTCGAAAATGAGCCCATATGTATTATGAGATATGAGGTAGCTTCGGCTACATTATGGCACTTGTGTGCAAGATTTCTGAGTATCCGTTAATATTCCAAGTGCTCAATGGGAATGTCAAAATTGGGAAAGGATACGGTTATGTTGTGAGTTGGTACAAGTATATACGTAAAACTTATAAGTAATGAGCTCGATATGTGATGAACTTTTGGTAGGATTATGATTGAGTAAGTTATGATTATGAGATTTTGATAACGTTCATGCTAATCTTCATCATGTTAATTGTATGTTAAATGTAAGGTTATGATGCTTATTATTTGCATAGGAACTTACTAAGCTATATAGCTTACTCCCTTTTCTTTCCCTTGTCTTATAATGTCACCAAGCTAGCTCGGGGTTTGGAGACCGTCAGAGATCCGCTCACACTATCAACAATTATTTTGGTACCAATGAATTCAACATTTTGAGTTATGACATGTATAGGGGACTTGGTCATTTTTTTATGTGTCATAATTGATTTGGCCAAATGTGTTGGCTTATATTGGTTAGTAATTCATTTTGTATAACGCCATTGGAAATGGGCTAATATTGGTTATAAGTATAATTATATAATGATGCCTTTCATGAATGATGTTTTGATGTCTTGGTTGTGGATGTTAGTTGTATGTATATGCTTGGATTGGTGCTATGTTTTGTTGTGTAGGTGTGTGCACTAAAGGGTGGAAAAATAGCTTAGTAAATAGCCTTATTTTTGTCCACAAGGGTAGACACACGGGCGTGCGCCTAGGCCGTGTATGACACACGGTTTGCCCCATGGGCATGTGTTTAGGCCTTGTGTCCCCTACACCTTAATTTTTGCAAAACAGAATGCCCAATATTGAGTACGCAAGCAGAGGCACGACTGTGTATCTTAGCCATGTGAAGGCCACAGCCTTGGACACAGGTGTGTGTCTCGGGCGTGTGAAGTCTACACTTGTTTAATGAAAAATCATAAATTTTAAATTGACCACATGGCTTAGCACAAGGGCGTGTAACTTGGTCGTGTGTCTTCAATTTGTTCTTGGGTGGCAAACAGAGAGTTACATGGGGTCGAGACATGGGCGTGTGTGACCACACGGCTTGCCCATATAGGCGTATCCCATATCCACATGGGCGTGTGACCCCTGTTTAATGAAAAATTTCCTAAGTTTTGTAAAATTTCCTAAATTTCTTGGTTTAGTCCCGAACCACTTCCAAAGCGTGTTTTGAGCCTTATAGGCTCATATTAGGGACTTTATGATTTAATGCAAAAAGTTTTAATTTGGACGCAAATGTATAACCTGAAATTGTATGTTTGTTCATGTGATAAGTCCAGTAATGCCTTGTACCCTAATCCAACGTTGAATATAGGTAAGGGGCGTTACAGCAACTGCTGCTAGGGACAATATATAGAAGTCATCTAGGGTTTTACTTGCCATACAAACTTGGATAATATCTCTAAAGATCATGTCGAAACACGGATAGAAAGTTTCCAAAAATGGCTAGAATGTTGTGCCATAGAGAAGGCATAGTGCGACACGAAGTAAAATTTTGCCCTTATTTTTACTTCAAAGTGGGTGTGTCGCTTCATAGAATTTGTATGGTGTGACACGATAATGGCTTCTTAGATTTTTAAGTTTGAGATGTCTGTACCATGCCATGGGTTTGTTATGTGACGACATGGCTTTGACTTCTCCAAGATTTGTTAAAGGCCTTCAGTTGTCCATACTTGCCCCCAACTAACATCTAGCTTTTTCGTTCCACCCTGAACCCTACTTTCTTCTAATTCTAACATCAAATAAAAGAATGTAAATCTTAAAGTCTAACTAAAAATAAGAAATAAAACTAATCTACAATATTTACAAATTAATTAAAGTTCGATGGTTTAGAAATTATGTTGCACTACCGGACTTATCTGGTAGTTCCTTAAACATCATCCGTATCTTACAGCTATAATTGGCCTTTCAACCGATTCCATTCCTTTCGAGATCTCTCCCTTTGTCCCGTTCTCTTGCATTTCACTTACCTGCACTTGCACAACTTGAAACATACCTTTGATTAAGCCAATTAGGGATTAAATCGAATAGAACATAACACCCTTCCCTAACTAGTCCCTCTTTTCGAGAATCATGACCACACTTGAACACTTCTATTTCGCCATCAATTTTCATTATAAGCTAGTTTTGTTCGAGATCAATGGTTGATTTATATGTGGCCAAGAATGGTCTTCCAAATAGAATAGGGATTTCTCGATCTTCTTCAAAATCAAGGAATACAAAGTTGATAGAAATTATAAATCTCCGTTCCTTGACTAATACATCCTTTAGTAAACCTTTTGGATGTACCAAAGATCATTATGTTAATTGTAGTGTTATAAAGGTATCTTTAAGATCTTTAAGTCTGATTTCGATAGATCGATACGAGTATTAAGTTTATGTTAGCCTCTAAATCACATAGGGCTTTATTGAAATGTTGGTCCCCTATCTCTATTGGAATCATAAAGCTACCTAAATATTTTAACTTCGGGGGTATCTTTTTAGCAATTAAAGCACTACACGAGGCATCAATGTCAACATACTAGCCCTTTTTTTCATTTTTTTATGCCTTGTCATGATTTCCTCTAAATACTTGCATATTTTGGGATTTTATCAATTAGTGCTAAGAGCGGTAAATTGACATTAAAGATTTAAATAAATTAAGAAAATTTATGAAATCTACCTTGTCCCTCTTTTTCTTGTTCTCTAATCATGTCAGGAATGGTACCTTCGTGGGGCTCGACTTTATATTTACCAGATCAGGCACCAGTTTTGCTATCTCCTCAATCTACTTATTGGGCTCTTTCTCTTCCATAGGTTCGTCAACATCTTCAAGAACCTTCTCCTCTTCATGTGTGGGTGTTTTTGGTTTTTCAAGTGTTTTTCTCAATCGTAGAGCAATCGCATTTACGTGCTCTTTCTCATCTCTTTGAGGATTGTTCTTCGTGTTAATAGGGATTCTCTGGCCATTCTTCTTTTGAAACATTGTTATTAGCTGACTCATCTGATCACAAAGGCTCTCAATTCAGAATTCAAGTTGTCAGTAGTGGTTTAGACTTGTCGAATACCCGTCTTCATCGTTTGCATCTCCCCTTTTAGTCAGTTGAATCATTGACCACATACAGCATGGTAATTTACCCAAAGATCTTCGTTGTAAGTGTAGAGGTTAGTAATGAGGGGTTGGTCGATTTTGTATTTAGTTTCCACCTCATTGGTTTCCTCCCCACTTGAGGTTTGGATGATTCTTCCAATCAAGTTGTATATATTTCCATAAGGATCTTGACCCCTATTATCTATGTAGCTTGCCTCCTCCAATTGGTTTGAAACACATGGCTCTGCTCTTGCCAGCTTGACACTCATCTCCAAATGGTTAAGCTTCTCTAATATTTTTTGGTATCAATCATCTTCATTCACAACTTTTACTGTTGGAGGCTTCGATTTGTGCGTGAATTGTAACAGCCCGATTTTAGGCCTAGTTAGGATAGTGGTTTCGAGACCACAAATTCAGAGTCAGAGAAATTATTTTGAAATTATTTTACGTGTTGTGGCATGATTATACTAGTGCATGAAAATTTTGGTGGATTAATTTTAGCAATTGTATACGTAATTGTGAAAAAAGGACTAAATCCCATAAAGTGCAAAAGTCTTATTTTGATAGCTAAGGGTGTTAAATAGCTAGAGAACCAAAATTGGGGGTCTTTAAAGGGCAAGGAGACCCTTAAAATATAGGTGACCGACCATAGGGACAAAAGGGATGAGAAAGTCAAAGTTAGGTGGCCTAAATTGAATAAAATATAACATAAGAAAAAGGCTATCATCTTTTTTTTTGTTTTTCTTCTTCTTCTCCACAAATTTTCCACCAAGAAAATGGCCATGGAAGCTTGAAAAATTTCAGCAATTTAAAGCCTTTGCAAGTAAGTGATTTTGATGGCTTTTCTTGAATATTTTTGTACTTTTGAGATCCTTGTAGCATGAGCTTTTTAACAAGGGGACTATTTTGCAAAATGGTTGAAAGTATAGGGTTTTCCATGATAGTAGACATGTTGATTTATGAAATTTTATGGAAGAATATGAGTTGTGGTTGTGAAATAAACAACTTTTGTGAAGTAGTTTTCATGGAAACCCTAACTAGGGACCATTTTGCATAAGTTGTGAAATAGATGTTACATGTGTGTAATAATGAGAATTATGTGCTGCTTCTAGTATAACAAGTATTGGCTAGGCTTGGTTAGTGAGAAAATGTGATAAAAAAATTGATTTTCGAACCTAGGGGTAAAATGGTCATTTTGTGAAAGTCTAGGGGCAAAATGGTCATTTTTCCCAATTATGAATTTTCGAATGTCTAGATTAATATTCTGATGAAATGAATGAATTTCTATCATTTTAGATCAAGAATTACAAAATTTGGGCCTAGACCAGGGAAAAACAATGCTAGTGGACTAAGCCGAACTAGTCGCCTACATTTTGTATACCGAGTTAAGTTGTATGTAAATAATACAACTACGTTGTATTATATGTGTTTGAATTAATATCACATGAGTTGCTTGATTGTGGAAATGATTATGTATGATGATAATTGAGATAGTAGAACTCCGTTTGAACCTCAGGAAATAAATCAGATATCCACGCCATGACATTCGGGTTATTTGTGTGCTAGTGTAAGACATGTCTGGGACATGCATCGGCTAGAAGATGTGTTAGTGTAAGACCATGTCTGGGACATGGCATCAGCACATATAGAGGTGCCAGTGTAAGACCATGTTTGGGACATGGCATCGGCACGTATAGAGGTACGAGTGTAAGACCATGTCTGGGACATGGAATCTATATGAATATATGAGAGCTAGTGTAAGACCATGTCTGGGACATGGCGTCAGCCTTGATTTCGATAGTTAGTGTAAGACCATGTCTAGGACATGGCATCGACTTGATGGATGAGCCAGTGTAAGACCATGTCTGGGACATGGCATTGGAATTATACCCTATGTTTGAGGCATAGTGAATATCCGATAGCATTCCAAATGGTTCAACGATGAGAATTACAGTTTAAGTGAAATGAGAAAGTATAACCATGTTGTGAGTGGTATAGGTACCTATTTGAAATGTATGAGATGTGAGCTCAATATATGCTATGTGAATTGTATTGGATAGTGATGAGTAAGTTGTGATTATTCCTACTTTTTTATTATGAGAATGATGATGAATGGTAAAGTTGTTGTTATACTTAATTACATGCAACTTACTAAGCTTTATGCTTACTCCCTCTCCTTTCCATTTTCTTATAGTGCCGCCTAATTAGCTCGAGGATCATCGGACGTCAGAGGCATCAATCACACTATCAACCAAAGCACTTGGTATAGTTGGTTTTATTATTTGAGTATGTATAGGTCTTAGACTTTTGAGTTTGCTTCAATGTTAATTTAGCTAAAGTGTTAGCTTGGGATGAATCCCTTAGTTTTGTATAAAGCCTTGGATAATGGCTAATATTCATTATTGATATATGCAAATGATGACATTTTCATGAATGAGTTAATGCCTTGTATGGCTAATTAGACTTTGTGCTGTTGTGTGGATTTGATATGTTAGATGTTATGTAGGTTGATGCAAATAAGGGTGGCAAAAAGGCTTGGTAAATAGCCTTATTTTGTCCACATGGGTAGACACACGGGCGTGTGTCTAGGCCGTGTGTGACACATGGCCAGCCCTATGGGCGTGTTGTCCAGCCGTGTGTCCCCTGCACGTTAAATTTGCAAGTCAGTATGCATGGTAATAAACACACGGGCAGAGACACGGCCGTGTGTCTCAGCCTTGTGAAGGGCACGACCTAGCACACGAGCGTGTGCCTTGGTCGTGTGACCCTTAAGGATTGCTGACATCAGAAATGGAATGTCAAGGTTTTCAAACACGGGCGTGTCGAGGACGTGTGAGGGGCACGGGCTATGGATAGGGGCGTGTGCCAGGCCATGTGAAAACCCCTGTAGATTCGAATTAAAAAAATAATAATAAAGCTACACGGGTAAAGGACACGGGCGTGTTGCCCATCCACACGGGCGTGTGCCTTGTTTCAAGGGTCATTTTCCTAGTCTTGGTTAAAGGACCCGAGTTGGTCCCGAGTGGTTTCCAAGAGATATTTTGGGCCTTGTAGGCCCATGATAAGAAGTTTTAGACAAATTTTGCAAAAGTTTTAATTTTTAACAGGCTCGTATGATCCGACTTGTACGTGTGTATGTGATTTGTGAACGGCAATGCCTTGTACTTGGTATCAGTGTCGAACTCGGGTTAGGGGTGTTACATGAATCTTATTGGGCCACATGTATGAATTCATAGTCATGTCATTTATGATTTTATAGGCTCGTTTGTAAGTGTGGAACATGATAGATCCTCCAGCCGCTTCGTCTATGCTAAATTTGATATTACCATCAACATCATTGTAAAATATCTGAATTTGGAGCCACGCTTGCAATCCATGGTGTAGGCACTTCCTTAGCATTGACTTGAAATTTTCCCATGCCTCGTAAAGGGACTTACCTTCATATTGCTTAAAATTAGCGATTTCAGACCTAAGCTGAATGGTTCTACTAATTAGGAAAAATATATGAAGAAAATTTTCCACTAAATCATCCCACATGGTAATGGAACTTGGTTCTAACGAGCCTAACCAATCAGTTGCATTATTTCATAAAGAAAATGAAAATAACTGAAGTCACACAGCATCATCGGATACTCCATTGTACTTAAAGCTGTCGTAGAGTTGTAGAAACCACTTCAAGTGCTAATTCAGGTCTTCCACCATGTTTCCTTTAAATTGCAGTGTATTGTAAGCCATCTAGATTGTAGCTGTCTTTATTTTGAAATTATTGACATTAATCATCGAGCTTTCGATATTGCCTTACACTACATCTAGTGTAGGTAAAACGTACTCGCACAATGTCCTTTGATCTATCGGGACTTCTATACGAATGTTCTCTTGTTGCTCTTGTAGGTATCCATATAATGGATTCTCCCACAGTGGATTCATTTCCATAGATGGATTGGTATTCATCAACTGACGATTGTGCCTAATAATTTGCTCAAGATCTGGATAGGGTTCAATTGGGGTGCTTCCGCTTCAGGTCATAAACAACCTACAAATCAAAAAGAAATTAAAAAAATAAACAAAAATTAAAAATAAAATAAATAAAATATCATATCAATAGTATTTTACTTTTTTATTTATCTTATTAATTGTAAAGATATTTTCAGATTTAATGTCGAAACCTCCCCGACAATAGCACCAAAAACTTGACAGTCGCCAAACTTGTGAACATCTGACTGGAAAATAGTACACCAAAAATATAAGAAATAAAGCTGTGGTATCCACAAGTATACAGGTCAAATTGTATTATAATAATGTGTTACAATAGAATACAGGAAAGTATTTTGAGAATCATACCCAAGGGAGGATGAATTAAATCTATTAAAAACTTCTTTATAATAATAAGTCTAAATAGTCATGGTTAAATTCTATATTATGATAAATCATAAAAGAGATGAATATTGGGAAACAAATAACTAAAATAAATAAAAATTAAAACAAACAAACAACTAAACCAATTAAACCAATAAGGAAGATTAACTCGTTTCAGGGGTTGTAATTAACTTTGGATTTAGGTTTTAGGGTGGATTAACTATTAACTAACCAATTATTGCCTCTCGGCCTCTAACTGATTAATTAATTGGTTGATATTCGCTTGTCTCCTAACCTCACTTCCTCAACCAGGATAAATTACAGTTTACTCAGCAAACTTATCTCCCGACCTCGTTTAACCTTTGATTACTTCCTAAGGTTATTAAGCCTAAGGTTTAAGAATGCGTAATTTACACCAACTAATCTGACTGATAAACTCTTAATCCTCCATTTATCACTTCTTCATCCACTCATTAGTCTCCCCTAATTGAATTAGTTACGCATGTTATTCATAATCTCAAACTCAATTTATATAGACATGTAAATAACACGAATGAACTGAAAGAGAAAAGAGATATAAAATAATCCTGATTTGTATTTATTAAGAGAAAAATAGTGAATCTCTCGATTGGGGTAACAAATCTCACTACTTGCAAAGGAAAATAAACTTAATAATTTGATATAATAAAAGAAATCTAGGATAAAAATCGATTACAAGAGAAGAACAAGCATTTTAAGAAAAGAAAAGAAAAGAAAACTTAATCCAAATCCTACTCCTAAAGAACGAGAGTTTTTGGATGCATCTAAGATGACTTAGTTACATCAAACCCCTAAGGTTTTATCAATTACAAGAGAAAAGAATAAGGATTTTAAGAAAAGAAAAGAAAACTTCATCTAAATCCTACTCTTAAAGGACGAGAGTTTTTGGATGTGTCTAAGATGACTTAGTTACATCAAACCCCTAAGGTTTTATTTATAGAAGTGTTAGCAACCTGAATTAGGTCTTCGTATACAGTTGATTGTGCGGATGAAAATAGCCTCGAAATACTTGGGTTCCACGTCGGCCTTATGTTATGCCATACACAAGCCATGGCGCAACATGACATGCATTTTGTGGGTTCTTGGGTTCGTTTCATCTTTTAACGGCTCAGGAAGCTTGTGCATCACTCGTACCAAGTTCTTACATCCATTGGGCCCTAAATTCAGTATCTTGCATACTCAATTACACAATTAAAACTACCTAAGGCTCATGTAGGCCTAATAGGTCACTAACACTCAAAATTGTGTAAAAGCACTTATATTATTAATATTTAATACTATCTACTACGTACCAAAAATATAATAATTAATACTAAAATAACTAGAAAACAAGCTCCTTAAATGTTGAAACGTATCTAAATTACCACTACAATTAATGGCAAGTCAATAGTCAAAAGAGGAATGTTATTACCATAAGCTTACTTAAAAATCAAGTCTCCACCACTATAAATATGAGATAACACAAAGATCAAGAGGTCTTAACAAGGGTTGTAATGGGGTTTAGGTTAAAGGTATAGGAGGGTATAAAAGGTGATTACAATCGAGAGATGAATTGATGAGTTGCCAAACCAAAAGAATAAGATGCTAAGTTGCAAAGAATTAACATTAATGAGAAACAAAGAAATGAAGTGAGCTTTTATATAACATATGATAGTGATTGTTTAAGCTCAAATAAGATAATGAGGCTTATAACGAGAGAACTGATATCTCAATTAAACAAAATAGCCCAAAAAAATTTTTCTTTTTTTTTTTACAAAGAAAAGTTCAACAATACGAATGATCATACATTGTTAGGTAACTTACCAAAATCAAATCTCGACCGAAAGAAAGCAATAAAATGGTAATTCATAAAATTAATGGGGTTTAAGGATTAAAATGAATGGGTGATAAATAAACAAAAATGGATTAAGCTCAATGGGGTTTACTAGTGAGCAATGAAATAGGTAGATTATTTAAAGGTTAAATGGGTTAATCCTAAGTGCCTCTATCATCTCAGTATATCAAATCATTAATTTGGTCTTGACATGCATAACCGAAACAAGTTCTAGAATAACAAACCTAGTTAACACACTCAAAATCAAAAATAAAATGAGCACGAAAGGATGGTTGCTCTACGGGCTCAAAAGCTCACAAAAAAATACGGTTTTGATGTCAAAACTTGTAAAGTTATATTCAAGACAATTATTAAGTTCAGGGAGAAAAAATAAATTAATTATTCTAAAAACAACTTATCATGTTTGACTCTCTAATGAATTAAAGTATAAATAAAAAATACATACGAATACAAATACTATCACAAAGCAGAATCAACAAAACTCTAGATTTGAAAAAGATAACTCTCCTGCAAAAATTAAGAAAAATGCTTAAGCAACATGCAAAAACTCAAGGACTAAGACGAATGTTTTAATTCTGCCCTTTTTTCGAGTAGTTTTTTTATTAACCAAATTGCCCGAGGCCTATGCTTTTTTGAATCCAATCGTAGATTTTATGCCAGTAATACATGTTCTCTTTTTTGTCTTAGCCTTTGTTTGGCAAGCTACTGTAAGTTTTCGATGAGATCTTTAATACTGCCCTAGAAAAATTCATGAGTGATTCAAGAAAAACAATTCTAACAATTGAAAAGATCAGATAAGTCTTACACTATGAACAAACCCTCAATTCAAAGATTGAAATTCTTGGATAGCCTTGATAAATCGGGATCATCCCATTTCCTTATTTTCACCCTTTTCGTTGAAGAACCGTATTTAGATTAAAGTCTGCCACAATATATAATTGTTGATATGAAAGAATTTTTTTTGTAATAAAAAACTCAACTCTTATTACAAGTGAATTAAAAGAATTTTTTTTTGTAATGAAAAACTCAACTCTTATTACAAGTGAATTTCTGAAAATTCTTTTGGATTTCTAGAAATTCTAGAAATCACTTTATTTCTTGGTGTAAAAAAAAATAGTATATATGGTATAAAAACGGGGAATCTATTCTCTTTTTTTTCCAAAAAAATGCTCTTGGAGATTATGTAATGCGTACTCTTAAACTCTTTGTTTACACCGTAGTAATATTCTTTGTTTCTCTCTTCATCTTCGGATTCCTATCTAATGATCCGGGACGTAATCCTGGTCTTTAAAATCCTCCCTACACTTAAGATGTGCATTGTCCTCAATGTACGAATAAAGTTATAAACAAAATAAAATAATAAAGTGGGGAAAGAACTGAAACTACCCTATTTTGGGATGAATGGATGAAGCATTGGAGATCCGTAGTGAAGTACAATTACACTTGCAACAACCAAAAGGAAACAAAATAACATAAAAAGCTAAAAAGAAAGCAAAACAAAAAAAAAATAAAAATGTAGTGAAAAATAAAATAATAATAAAGTGGGATGGGAAGAAGAGTCGGCATTGAAGAGGGAAAGGGAAAAAGAAAGAAATAAGAAAATATAAAAAGGAAAAAAATAGAATAAAAACAAAAAGAAAAAAGAAGAAATATATAACGAAAAAAATGAAATACAAAAGAAGAAAGGGAGAAGAAAGAAAAATAAATGGTGGAGTAAAAGAGGAAGAGAAGAAAGGGTAACATGGTTTGGGAAACAAAGGGGATGCAAAAAGAAAAAGAAAGGAAAAAAAGAAAGAAAGAAAAAATAAAAAATAAAAAGAAAATGAAAATGAAAATGAAATGGTGAGTTTTGAAAAATAGGGGACACGACTGTGTAACTTTCGGAAACCATGTGGTTCTAAAAACAATCCTTTCTAGTCTACACACGACCGTGTTGCCAGGCCAAGTAGCCAACATGACAGTGTTGCCAAATCGTATGCTCTCTCTAGGCCGTGTTTCTTTTGTAAAAAATAAAATTGCACTCCAATATTCACACAGTTATGTCGCCAGGCTATGTGCCTTTCAGGAACTGTGTGGTTCCATATTTGTTCCACTTTCAGTATTCACACAACCATGTCGTTAGTCGGTATGGGTCACATGGCCTTGTGGCTACCCGATGTGACTCACATGGCCATGTCTTCAGCCCATATGTTCCAAGCAAAATTGTTTTTTTTTTTAAAAAAAGAACTAAAAATGAAAGAATAAAAAAATGTAACATAAAATTAAAATATGCAACACATGTAATAAATAAAATAATAAATAAATAATGATAAACACTCGGGCTACCTTCTGAGAAGGCTTATTTAAACTCCTCTTTCCCATTATCAACATCACTACCAATATAGAGTTTGAGACAATGACTGTTTACCTTAAACATGTCATATTCAGGACGTGTTACCTCAATTTGTCCAAATGGAAACATGTGTTTTACCACAAATGAACCCAACCATCTTGACTTACGCTCTCCAGGGAACATTTGTAGTTCTAAATTGTCTAGTAGCATTTTGTCTCCAACTATGAATTGTTTTGTCCTGTTTAGATGAACATCATGGCGTTGCTTTGTTACTCCTTATACATTCTTCAGTTTTCATAAGCATTTGCTCACCATTTATCTAGCTCATTAAGCTACAAGATTCTCTTTTCACTTGTTCCTTGACTTCTATCACCTTGAACAAGACATAGTTCCCAGATGTCTTCATAAGTAATTTCCTGTAAAGAATGTTGAGCTACATGATCAATAGAATTAACAAAATAAAAAGTATCATCTTGGTCACTAGAAACTCGCATAACATCACGTTTTTGAAGAGTAACCTCTTCATCACCTACCTTCAGCATCAGTTTACCATTACCAACATCAATAACAACTCTAGCAGTGGCTAATAAATATCAGCCTAAAGTCAAAGGTACCTCAACATCCTCGTCCATGTCAAATATCAAAAGTCAAGAGGAAATATAAATTTATCTACTCCAATAAGCACATCCTCAATAATACCCTTAGGATACTTAATTGATCTGTTAGGTAGTTGAATTCTCATCTTAGTAGCCTTTTGTTCCCCTAGACCAAGTTGCTTAAACATTTTATAAGACATTACATTGATACTAGCACCTAAATCAGCTAAAGCTTTCTTAATAGATAAACTACCAATAAAACAAGGGATAGTAAAACTCATTAGATCCTTAAGCTTAGTAAGTAGTTTGTTATGGAGAATGGTTGAACATTCTTCATTAAGCTCGACAATGGACATCTCTTTTAACTTCCTTTTATTTGTCAAAATCTCCTTTAAAAATTTGGCATACTTAGTTAACTACAAAAGAGCTTCAACAAAAGCTAAGTTAATATACAATTGTTTAAAAAGTTTAAGAAATTTACCAAATTTTTCATCCATGCGATCTTTTTTCAACTTTGTTGGGTATAGGATTGTTGATTTGTATTCTTTAAGAATTCGCTTTTCCTCTTTCTTTTTATCCTCAACCCCATCGTCATTCTCAATGACTTCTTGTTTCAAATTCTCTTTAGGCTCTGTTAACATCTTTCCACTTCTTAAAGTAACTGCAGTGACTTGCCTTTTTGGATTGGTTTCAGTGTTACTGGGTAAACTGCCTTGTAGTCTCTCTGAAACCAATTTACCATGTTGGTCAATCTGATTCTTGAAACCCTGAGAAGATGCATGTTGATTCCTTAAAGTTGTTTCAGTGTTCTGAAATCTAATTCCGAAAACTGAAATGAATTTAACTAACATCTCTTCAAGATCTGGTTTCTTCTCTTATTAGTGAGGCTGTTGAAAACCAAAAGGGGGTTGTGATTTTTAATTCTCTTGACCACCCCAAGCAAAGGTTGGATGATTTCACCATCCTGTGCTATTGTAACACCCCTTACCCGCGTCCGATGTCGGGACAGGGTTCGAGGCATTACCGGACTTAAACATAAACATTCATACAAAATCGATCCATAAAATTTCATTCAATTTAAAACCATTCATGGACATGCATATTGTCCCTTATATGGGTACATCGGAGATGATTCGGGACTAAACTGAGAATTTTCAAAAATTTTACAACACTTAAGAAATTTTCCATTTTTAGAGAGTCACACGCCCAAGTGGAGTAGGCCGTGTGGTTACAAACGCCCGTGTGGCTTGGGACATGCCTGTGTCCTCAGCCCGTGTAATTCTCTATTTATGTTGTCATCATTCATTTAGGGGAGCACGAACAAGACACACGCTCGTGGAGGCGGACCGTGCGTCACACATGACCTAGACACACGCCCGTGGATCTACCCGTGTGGACGATTGCAAGGATTTTCTAAGCCATTTTGTCACCCTTACTTGCACAATTTCATATCACATCACATGGCACATTATCAAGCATATAAATGCAGTTTAAACTAACCATATTCATGCAATAACATGTCATTTACATATGATTAAGCATGTGATTATCATAAGCCATCATTTATAGCTATGCATATTCAAATTGAATCACAACTCATTATAGGCCAATGCACTTGGCCCTAATAGTAATAACTAATATAACAAAAGACATAATTCCTATACATGCCATAAACTCGAGTACTTCGAATACTTATACCCTAGATGGTAGCTTGATAGTGTGATAGCATATCCGGCGATTCCAACCCGAGCTAGCTAAATAAACTTATAAGAGATGGAAAGGAATGGGAGTAAGCTTAAATTAAGTTCATATAAAATAAAAAATTTATTTACATGCTTTTTCCAAATTCTTATAACATGTTCTCAAGGTATCACAATCATATTTGCACATTATTCCACTATTTGCTAAAATTCCAGTTAAGATGTCTACTCAAGTTGCAGTCACTAAATTATTTATATCTTAAGCTACGGAACACAAAATTAAGTTCCAAAAATTTTCTCTAAAACTAGACTCACATATATCCTTACCATAAAAGTTTTAGAATTTTTGGTTTAGCCAATTAGTACATTTTATTCTTCAAAGTCATCCCTATTCTGTTGTTTGACAGTTCCGACCCTTCTTCACTAAAAATTAATTAACTCCTCATACAGGATCCGGATGATGTTCCCATTTGTTTCTTTTGAAACTAGAATCATTAAGGATTCTAAGAATATAAATTATAACCCATGCTTATTTTTTAAAATTTTTTTATGAATTTCCCAAATCAGAATAGGGGATGCCGAAAATATTCTGACTCTGTCTCATGAAAATTCAAATATCTCATAATCTGATTTTTTTTCTTACACCGTTTCTTCTATGTGAAACTAGGCTCAATAAGATTTAATTTAATATTTTATTCAGCCTCAAACTCAATTTTCACAATATCTTGTGAATTTTAAAGTTGGACTACAGTTACTATCCAAAACAATTTTAGTACAAAAATGATGATAACTAAGTTCATCACACCTTCATTTTTTTTAAAATTAGAAATCTATGCATTTATAAATATATATCATAGTCCACCAATTAATACGACATCATTTCACAATACCCATGGATTTAACATTCATGGATTTCATATTCAATTGAGTTTCTTTACATACCTGTACTCATTCGTAACATAACTCAAGTTCGTTCTCATCAATGACATACCTTATTGGGACCATCATCAAATCCTTCCTTGAATTACCCGTTGAATACTCGGAATACTAATGGATACACAGAAACTTGCACATAGTGCCATATACGCAGCTAGAATCAACTCATAGCGCGTAACGTATGTAGCTAAAGCTACCACATATTTTAATACCCGCATTTGAGTTACTCACGGGTCTATACACAAAGTTAGCACCCAGACCCCAAAGCATTATCATGTAATGCCCGCTCATTGAGCTACTCACGTGTTTATACACAAAGTCAGTACCCGAACCCTAGAGCATTAACATGGTATGACCGCTTAGCAAGTGACTCACAGGTTTATACACAAAGTCAGTTCCCGGACCCACATTATATATATCACTTATCTCATGAACTCAGACACAACTCATGAGTTCAGACCACATTATTTCTCATGACATATCTCGTGTATTCTATACTATTCCTAAGGTTTAAATAGGATTTCTTATCTAGCTCAATGTCATCACACTTGCTCATAATGTCATTTATTCTTCCATCTTACATTTCATACTTTCATGACAGTAATAAAACATTTAAATGCACATATTATCAAATCATTAAAATAATCTACAACATCACATTATTTGCTTTTGTACTTACTTGTCGAATCTTCATCAAGAATATCCGTATAGTCAATCATACATATTATATAATAACAACAACAAAGCATTTGATATTCAATTATAACATTGCATTAGTATAATCACACGAACTTACCTTGACACAAAATCAGTAATTGGACATAACCGTCATATTCTTTGATTTCCCTCGTTCTAAGTCCGAATCTTATTTTTCTTGATCTAAAATATCACATTTAGTCTAATTATCAGTCACATTATTTACTGTGATCCAAAAATCATATTTTAGAAAAATTACATTTTTGCCCCTAAACTTTGCCATAATTATACTTTTGCCCCTAGGCTCGTAAAATGAAATGCATTCAATTTATTTGTACTTTAAGCCTAGCCGAACCATTTTCATAACTATAGCAAACTACAATTTTCATCAAAACACACTTTTATGTCATTTTTACAACTTTTACAAAATGGTCATTTGGGATGTTTTCACTGAAATCACTTAGTAAAAGTCGTTTATTTAACAACAAGGATGCATTTTTCATCATCAAGCATCAAAATACACATATATTCATCAATGAAAAAATTTACAAACTTTAACAGTTTTGAAAACGAAGGTACGAGATAGCTAAATTGAGTTACCACGACTCTAAAAATATAGAAATAATTAAAAACAAGACAAAAACTGTACCTAAATGAGCAATAGAAGCTTGGCCGAATGCTTTCTCATCCATGGCTGCCCAATTTCTTCATAAACGATTGAAGAAGAAAGAAGAAAAGATGATAGCTTTTAAATTTTTGTTTTATTATGCCTTTATTAACTTAATTACCAATTTGCCCTTTTCTTTTCAAACAAATTTCAAAAATACCAAACAAATATCTTCCACTAACTTATTAATGGGCTAATTATCACAGAAGGGCTTCTACTAAAAAATTCTATAGCTATTTAATACCTCTAGCTTCTAGAACTCAAGTTTTGCACTTTTTATGATTTAGTCCTTTTTACTAATTTGAGTACCCGAACATCAAAATTTTCGAACGAGGTTTTCACGAAATCATTCCGTGAAACTGTAGGCCATAAAAATATAATAAAAATAAACTTTCCCTAGTCAGATTTGTGGTCCCAAAACCACTGTTCCGACTAGGCCCAAAATCAGGCTGTTACAACTCTCCCCCCTTTAGGGATTTTTATCCCCGAAAATCTTACCAAAAGAATTTGCTTTCAACTCTCATGAATCACTTTCACAATTTCTCAGAATCAAAAATCCAATCAACTTCATATACTTCTTTTCAAACACCTTTGAACTTTAACGCATAATATCGAAGCATATCATCAAATATCTGATTTACTTTTTCAATCTCACCATCAGCTGAAGACGAACCATAGTGCCAAAAGGCAACTGCGTACTTAGAGTTTCCCATAGATTTTACCATAATGGTGATGTAACCCTTGTATCTCTATTCGAAATAATAGGAACGGTCACTCTGCATAATCGAAAAATCTCAAAAATTTATAATTCGGATAATCTATCAAATAAGAAATTTGTATCTTCCGAAATAATCATACGAATTTCCATCATCGATAAATCACAATTCAAATAACATCTTTCCTTTTTGGGGATACAGATAATCCTTATATGAAATCTATAATAACTTTATCTCATAACATTCCAGTATTATCACTGATTGTCATAATCCTGAATGCTCTTGATATTCGACCTACTTGTTGACAAATTGATATCTGAACACAGCTCAAAAAAATATCATGTCACATACCTAATCATCAGGACATCCACTGCATATAACTGTACATTTTGTTATTCCCTGCGTGAACAAAAGAGTTACTGTTAAGTCCCACACAAAATTTCCACATAATCACTAGATTTTTCTATACACAAATTTTATCTCAGAAGAATAATAACAGAAATCAGAATCAAAAGTTGAATCACTCTAAACTCGTTCAGATCATCACTCATTAACACATTTATAAGCTTCTCAAACATTGTAGAGAAAATATTACTTTAGCTTTTAACTAGCTAAAATCAGACCATCATTAATAAGATTAGTCGTGTACTACTACTCACAAAAATAAACTAAGATTTTCCATTTGGGCATCTACAACTACTCATAGTCTTTCAATAGTTCAGGTCTTCAATACTATCTTAATCTCATATCTCTCTTTAACATCCAATATTTTAACTCTTAAAATTAGAAAGCATAGAACATTCTTCGTCGAACAACTATTTCATGAAATTCTCAATACAGATATAAAAACAACCTACTCACAATCACCCGTTGGACAAATTCTTTAAATGGGACTTTAACCTTCTGAAAACATCAATCATCACTTTATATTCTCGTATTAAAACACATTTCAATACGTACAATAGTGCATCGCTGAAAATCATAAATTCCTCACTCAATTCAAACCGAACTCAGAACTAAAATTTCGATTAATAATACCTTCAACTGTTTTCAAATTTGTTGACATACATCAAATGATTCAAACTCCACAGATATAATCACTTTATAAATTAGAATAACTTAGCTCATAACATCATCTTTCAATTAAGAGAAATCTAACCAATATGTCTCTATATCATGCTTTCAAGAATATAAATTCTTCATTCAAATTATTCGTTTGTTTATTCTCATGAATGCATAGAATTTACTCCCTTAACTAAAAGGCCCGCTCAAATACACATAGCTCAAATCACGTCTCAACAAATCAGTTTACTCTGATATGATCCACGAAGTTAATTTCAACTATCGAAAAATGACATATTTGAATACCTTTTTTTTTCATGTTGAGAGAAACAACTCAAGTACACAATCTTTCAAATTTCTCTTAACATACAAATCAAAATCTTTGCAATCACATTAGCTCAAGGAGGCAAAACATCGAATTTAGCTCATTGGTCGTAGTCAACTTACCTGGGAAAATAAAAACACCATAAAATTTGAGTTTATGCTTTCATCATTTATACTTTTGTCAATGGCAATTCTTTACACAAAAATCAGAGAAATCTAGATAATAGAATCACCACGTTTCTATGATCAAATCCAGAAATACCCTCATAATAAACATAGTTATTACCGATTAAGGAACACGATTTAAAGATGAACCATGTCAAATAATCCACATCATAAGAAAATAATTATAAAGATTAGAATGATTCCCCAGAGAAAACCAAAAGAAAAGCACTACTTATACGCTCTGGAATTTCATTGTAATGAAGATATCATATTTTCCATATATATCATATGAGACATAGCAGTGCAACATCTAAAAGAAGCAAAAATATATCCTCACATAATCGTTTACCGTCGTCTTTATTCCAACATAATAGAATAGAATCCCAGAGAAATAAGAAAATGTCGATTGTAGTTCAAACAGACTCACAATGATTTCATCTAACATTAGAGTCAGTTAGTATACTCACACAATAAGGTTTTCTTCAGGATCGGACATTCACATGAACCTCCAAGGATGAATGAATATATATACAAAACACTGAGAAGGGGCCATCATAATTTATTCAACTATAATCGTTAGACACAAACATCTTCACAATTCAAATATCATTTTTCTAACTAATTCCATTATCATATATTTTGTACGATTCCATTCACTAATGAAGACCAGTTCGAGAAAATTTTGAGTAAACACATCTTTAAATTTCATACCTGATAGAATCGAATAGTCGAGACCAATTTCTTCTTTAACCATGACATTGCGTAATCTGAATAACCTTTAAAACAATCTGATATTTCTTCCAAAACTATTTTAATTTTCTAACCTATTTTCATCTTTGTATAGTTTACTACTTATTTCACCACTGAACTCTTTAGTTTTACACTTATGAACTTATTCAGCATAATTATCATGAAATTTCGTCATAATTACAACTCTGGTAAGGGGGTGAGGTCGTAAAGCCTCTAACTTGACTCTCATATATATATATATATACACACGTACGACTTAGTATTCATCATCAAAACATAACATCATAACAGTCATTCAATTCACTTTAAACAAATCAACATACTTATATATGTCCCATAGATTTACTGATTGTATTTATTAAAATAAGCGTTCACAAACACACATTCCATCAACTTGAGTAAGTTTACTTATCACATTCATTCAATCAAATATGTAAGGCACATAACATCATAGCAATGCCAAACAAACACGGATAGGCTTATCGTAATATAAGCTTTCATTTTATTTCACTTTTCCATATTTCAACTTATGGTTATCTCATTTCGTACATTATCACATACGTATCATGAACTTCTATTCATACATTTCTAAGTTTCATCTCATCATAAACACATTTCAATCATCTCAATATCATTTTTAGCTTTATCAAAAGTAGCTTAGTTGGAAGTCATCTCTGTTTTAACAGAACAATTTCGTTAGAATCGGGAGATATCACACTATCACGAGTAATAATATGACATGTATAGCTAGACTCACATATGCTAGGTCAGTCTAAGAACCTACTAAACCATAGCTCTGATACCACTAAATGTAACACCCCTTACTTGCATCTGATGCTGGGATAGAGCTTAAACATAAACATTCATACAAAATCGAGCCATAAAATTTTTTTCAATTTAAAACCATTCATACACATGCATATCGTCCCTTATGTGAGCCTACGAGGCCCAAAACATACATCGGAGATGATTCGGGACTAAACCAAGAATTTTCAAAAATTTTACAACACTTAAGAAATTTTCCATTTTTAGAGAGTCATACGCCCGAGTGGAGTACGCTGTGCGGTTACACAGGCCCGTGTGGCTTGGGACATGCCCGCATAACTCTGTTTATGATGTCATCATTCATTTAGGGGAACACGAACAAGACACACGCTCGTGGAGGCGGACCGTGCGTCACACATGACCTAGACACACGCCCGCGGATCTACCCGTGTGGACGATTGCAAGGATTTTCTAAGCCATTTTGTCACCCTTACTTGCACAATTTCATATCACATCACATGGCACATTATCAAGCATATAAATGCGTTTAAACTAACCACATTCATGCAATAACATGTCATTTACATATGATTAAGCATGTGATTATCATAAGCCATCATTTATAGCTATGCATATTCAAATTGAATCACAACTCATTATAGGCCAATACACTTGGCCCTAATAGTGATGACTAATATAATAAAAGACATAATTCCTATACATGCCATAAACTCGAGTACTTCGAATACTTATACCTCAGATGGTAGCTTGATAGTGTGATAGCATCTCTGGCGATTCCAACCCGAGCTAGCTAAATAAACCTATAAGAGATGGAAGGGAATGGGAGTAAGCTTAAATTAAGTTCATATAAAATAAAAAATTTATTTACATGCTTTTTTCAAATTCTTATAACATGTTCTCATGGTATCACAATCATATTTGCACATTATTCCACTATTTGCTCAATTTCCAGTTAAGCTGTCTACTCGAGTCGCAGTTACTAAATTATTTATATCCTAAGATACGGAACTCCAAATTAAGTTCCAAAAATTTTCCCTGAAATTAGAGTCACATATCTCCTTACCATAAAATTTTCAGAATTTTTGGTTTATCCAATTAGTACATTTTATTCTTCAAAGTCACCCTTATTCTACTATTTGACAGTTCCCCTTCTTCACTAAAAATTAATTAACTTCTCATACAGGATCCAGATAATTTTCCCATTTGTTTCTTTTTAAACTATAATCATTAAGGATTCTAAGCATATAAATTATAATTCATAGTTATTTCTGTACAAGTTTTTATGATTTTCCCAAATCAGAACAGGGGATGCCAAAAACATTCTGACTCTGTCTAACGAAAATTCAAATATCTCATAATCTGATTTTTTTTTCTTACACCGTTTCTTCTATGTGAAACTAGGCTTAATAAGATTTAATTAATATTTTAGTAAGCCTCAAATTCAATTTTCACAATTTTTGGTGAATTTTCAAAGTTGGACTCCAGCTACTGTCCAAAATAGTTTTAGTACAAAAATGATGATAACTAAGTTCATCACACCTTCATTTCTTTTAAATTAGAAATCTATGCATTTATAAATATATATTATAGTCCACCAAATTAATACAACATCATTTCACAATACTCATTGACTTACCATTCATGGATTTCATATTCAATTGAGTTTTGTACATACCTGTACTCATTCGTAACATAACTCAAATTCGTTCTCATCAATGACATACCTCATTAGGACCATCATCAAATCCTTCCTTGAATTACCCGGTGAACACTCGGAGTACTAATGGATACACGGAAACTTGCACATAGTGTCATATACGCATCTAGAACCAACTAATAGCACGTAACGTATGTAGTAAAAGCTACCACATATTTTGTAATGCCCACATTTGAGTTACTCACGGGTCTATACACAAAGTCAGCACCCGGACCCCAAAGCATTATCATGTAATGCTCACTCATTGAGCTACTCACGGGTTTATACACAAAGTCAATACCGGGACCCCAAAGCATTAACATGATATGCTCGCTCAGAGAGTTACTCACAGGTTTATAAACAAAGTCAGTACCTGGTCTCACATTACATATATCACTTATCTCATGAACTCAGACACAACTCATGAGTTTAGTCCACATTATTTCTCATGACATATCTCATGTATCCTATATTATTCCTAAGGTTCAAACGGGATTTCTTGTCTAGCTCAATGTCGTCACACTTGCTCATAATGTCATTTATTCTTCCATCATACATTTCATACTTTCATGATAGTAATAAAACATTTAAATGCACATATTATCAAAGCATTAAAATACGCTACAACATCACATTATTTGCTTATGTACTTACTTGTCAAATCTTCATCAAGAATATCCGTATAATCAATCATACAATTTATATAATAATAACAACAAAGGATTTAATATTCAATTATAACATTGCATTATTATAATCACACGAACTTACCTTGACACAAAATCGGTAATTGGACATAACCGTCATATTCTGTGATTTCCCTTGTTCTAATTCTGAATCTTGTTTTTCTTGATCTAAAATATCACATTTAGACTAATTATTAGTCACATTATTCAATATGATCCAAAAATCATATTATGGAAAAATTACATTTTTCCCCTAAAGATTGTCATCATTATACTTTTGCCACTAGGCTCGTAAAATGAAATGCATTCAATTTCTTTGTACTTTAAGCTTAGCTGAACCATTTTCGTAACTATAGCAAACTATAATTCTCATCAAAACTGTAACATCCCGAAATAGGGCCTGAATAGAATAGTGGTTGCGAAACCACAAATCTGAGGTATAAAAATTTATTTTATTATCATTTTAAGGTCTATGGCATGATTGCATGATTGTGTGAAAATTTTATTTAGAAATTTTATCGATAGAGGGTCCAATTTGATATTTAGGACTAAATTGCAAAAGTTGTAAAATGTGTGTTCTAGTTCACAAAGGTACTAAGTACTTGTGAGTAATGAGTTTTTAAAGTGGAGGTCCTTGGATGTTACTTTTTCTAAGCCATTTTACGTGAAAACGAGTAAAACGACATAATCGGTAAAAATACCTAATGTTCATAAGTACATGTTAGAGTGAGAACTTGATGTTTCCATAGAAGAAAAAAATGATCAGCATGTCATAAAACATAAGAAAAGAGTATGAAGTTTAATTTCTGATCCTTGGAGAAAAAGTGTAAATATGTAAAAGTTTAGGGACAAAAATGTAATTTTTCCAAAGTTTGAGTCAAGGAATGTTTTAATAAAAGTGAGTATTAAATAAGCTAAATTTGTTATGATAGATCAAAAAGAACGAAATCAGGAGTTAAACCGGGGAAAGAAAAAGATAGTGGGCTAAATTGATATAGTTGATCATATTTTGTTTCGAGATAAGTTTACGATAAATAAATGCAATATTCTATTATTTTATGTTAATGTTGTTAATTTCCAGCATGTGTAAATTTATTTTATGAAATTATTCAAAGAAGACTCAAGCCTGAATTGACGGAGAAGTAATTTCAGAAAGTCCCGGTTGAACTTTAGGAATGTGTAGGATACAAATGTCATGACATTAGGGTTTAAGGATACCATGTAAGACCATGCAAAAGCTTGGCAATTGGTAAGGTTTCTAAGGCAAGATATCATGTAAGACCATGTAAAGACATGAAATTGATAAGTTTCTATAAGGCAAAGGTCCCATGTAAGACCATGCCAAGGCATGGCATTGGTGAGTTCATAAGGCAAGGATACCATGTAAGACCATGTCGAGACATGACAATGGTACGTTTCAAAAGGATACCACATAAGACCATGAAAAGTCATGGCAATGGTAAGGTACCCATGTATCCTTAGTATTCTAGTGGTTCAACGGGAAAATTTAAAGAGTATATCAAGGTAAGGTAAGGTAAGACGAGTTACACTAAAAAGGGTAAGACAAGTTCATGCTAGAAGAGCAAAGGTAAGTATAAAATTTTCATGTATGCTTGATAAGGAAAAAGGTAAGTAAAATGTATTAATAAATTTGATTAAGTGAGTAAGTGAAGAAGTTTAAAATATGTCTATGACAATTAATGAAGTTGCATTAAGTAGTATCATGCCAAGTAGTAAGATAATACTTATGAATGTTGTTATTTATTTGCATGCAAATTTACTAAGCTTAATGCTTACCCCCTTTATTTTCCTTCTTTTTATAGTTTTTTCAAGCTAACTTGGGGATCGTAAAGTACGTCGGAGGTCCGGGCACACTGTCACAAGGATTATTTTGGTATAGCTAGACGTTTCATTTTGAGTATGGCATGTATAATGTCGTAGTGATTTTGTGTGTATGATCTTATGATATGGATAATGAATGGTATGTAAATGTTTGATAATGATTAGCTATTGGAATGGCTAATCAAAGACATGTTTGGTGTTATGTATGCCTAAATGCTAGTTATTCCATGGAAATCATGAAAAAAGTGAAATTATCTTTAAAATAGTATCGGACAGCAGTAATGATGTGAATTTGAAAAATCATTAAATATAGTAGAAATGGATTTAGATAGTGAATGAGATATATATTTAAATATTATTGAGTCTATTTTCATATGGAAGAAATGGAGTAAATAAAGGAGTTGTATTTTATGAGATATTTAAATTTTGGTGAGACAAGGTCAGAGTGATTTCTGAATCCCCTATTCTGAATTTAGAAATTCACTAAAAATTGTAAAAAAGATAATTAGGAGTTATACTTTATATGTATAGATTCCTTATTGAGTCTACTTTTAAGAGAAATAAACATAATGGTTATTTGAATTCTGTATAGGGAGAAGATTAATTCGAAGTGAACAGAGGTCAGAGCAGCCAAACACTAAAATAGGGGAAACTTTAACTAATAAACTGTACTAATTAGCTAGACCAAAAATTCTGAAAAAAAAATTAGTAAGAAGATATACTAGTCTAGTTTCAGATAAAATTTATGGATTTGAATTTTGAGTTTTGTAACTCAAGCTATGATTTATTTAGTGACTATGACGCAGATGGACAATTTATTTATGAAAGATGAAATAAATTGTTTTGATTTGTTTAAGTGATCAGAAAATTTTTATTGATTCCGATTTGTTCCCGAACTGTTTCAATTTCATCTTTTAGGGTCTCGAGGGCCCTTTTTAGGGACATAATGAATGAATGAAACTAAATTAATTTTAAAAGCAAATTTTTATGCCCCAAATTAGTAAGCTAAGTGTGACAGCCCTAAATTGACCCTAGTCGGAGAGTGGTTTCGGGACCACGAAACCGAGTCTTATAAATAATTAAAGATTATATTCTGTGTTTATGATGTGCGTAAATGCTTGTCTGATAGTTCCATACTTTAATTTGGTCAGTGTATGTGAAATTTATTAGTAGGGACTTATGTGAGACAATTTAGAAATATGCTAGGCAAGTGTTCAAGTGGCCTATTAATATATGTGGGAAAGTGATTGTCCTTGCATGTCAAATTAGCCAAATTAAAGCATAGTGGCCGGCCCTGCTATGGGTGGAAACATGTCACAAACATGTTAGGTTAGTGATGTATGTTAGGAAAAATAAAATAATGAGCATGGTAATTAAATAATGAAAGGGAGGAGTGATGAAAAAAAAAATGTTCTCATCCATGCCCCCCCTTTGCCGTGAATGGAAGAAAGAAAACAAAGAAAAAAAAATGTGTGTTCATCCTTGAACATATTTGACCGAAATTCAAAAGGAAAGAAAGGAGGAAATGTTGAAGAGGTTCGGCCATGCATGTAACTAGGCCAAGGTATGTTTGAGGTTGCTCCATGAGATTCATGTATATTTTAGTAGTTAGCTTGAGTTCTAACTAGCCCATGGTTCAAATCTTTACTATGTCATGGAGATGATATTCGGCTAAGGTGGATTTGTGTTGATATCATTTGCATGCTAAAAGTGAAGCTTTGTAATGGTGCATGTGATGGTGGATTGATGATTCTTGAATCTTCTTTTTAGCATTTTTGAGTAAGACATTAAGTTCTTTGTTTAACCATGACCAAAAATTGAAATGGTATGGTGTTGTGATGCATTCGGCCATGGTAGGAAGTAGAAGGGAAAATATGGTTGTTGTTAGATGAAGTAGAGTCTAACAATAGTTGCTAGATGGAGAAGAACCGGCTAGCAAGTTGTGTGCTAAGGCCGAATATAATTTTTGTATATTAATGAGTAATGCATGTGTTGAATTGATGGAAAGGGAGAGGATGCTTTACTAGTGTATATATGTGTATGGGCCAAGTTTTGAACTTGAAACAAAATGGTGTTTAGTCAATACAAGTGACCATACTTGTAGAATGTATTGAGTGTTGCAATCGGCCTCAACATAGACATGTATGTTCGGCCACATGAATGAGTACATAAGTTGATGTGTATGTTCGGCCATAGGTAAGCATATTGATTGCTTTATCTTGACTTAGAAAATTCGGCTAAGGGGAATATTAGCTAATATGTTGAATTCGATTCGTGATTTCGTACATATGTGACTCTAATGTCTAATGTATATATGGACTAAGTACCTTGAGGTTCTCTTTTGATGTTCAAATAAATTGTGTTAAATTGCTTAATGTGATTAAAAATGCGCATGACCATTGTGTATTTGAGCTAAAGGGTGGCCATATGACCTATTAAACTCCTTTTCATATTCGGCCATAAGCTAGCATAATGATACTTTAATAAGTGAAATTTGTTTGAATTAGCTCAAGAGCTTAGAGGACCACAGTTGTATAAGGGGAAGGAAAAAGTTATCGAATAGCCGCCGAAATCGTTCGACCACATCCGAGGTAAGTTTTCGAGTAATGGAACTTAGATTATGATTTGATTAGATCATGTTTTAAGCAAATCAAAATCATGCTCTTTGTATGTGGCTATTGAGCCGAAATTTCAAGTGTGATAAGTGTCTTGTGTTTGAGCTTTGGTAATGAAAATGAAATACGGATGTGTCATGATCTATTGATAAATGTACATGGTTATTCGAATGATGTCCGGGCTAAGTCCCGAAGGCTTTGTGCTAAGTGACTATATCCAGACTAAGATCCGAAGGCATTTGTGCGAGTTACTAATTCCGGGCTAAGCCCGAAGGCATTGGTGCGAGTCACTAAATCCGGGTTAAGTCCCGAAGGCATTTGTGCGAGTTACTATAACCGGGCTATGTCCCGAAGGCATTTGAACGAGTAGCTATATCCGGTTAAATTTTGAAGGTACGTGATTCGGGAACGAGCGATCTTGCTGTAAAAAATTTCAGTTAATATGCTTGTAAAATCCCAACAATGAGGTATGTTTCGTATGTGCATTGGAATAGTTGATTCCCTTCGAATAATATTCGCTCAGTCGAGTAATGAGCTTCCGGTATTTGGCTAAGATGATCCCTTATGTATGAATATAGGGGTTGGAATGTGAAGTAGGAATGATTTGAGAAAATGTATATATGGAATTATCCGTTTAGTTATATGAATGCTATACTCCTGATGTGCTTAAATTCTTTGCTCAAAACTTACTAAGCATTTAATGCTTACTCCGTTTCTTTGATTCTCTGTTTTATAGATTTTGGTTCTTCAGATATCGGACTCAGGATTTTGAAGTCGAAGTCGCCCACACTATCAAAGCTCCTTTTGGTATACTTTTGGTTGAACTTTGAAATGGCATGTATAGGACTACCCTTTTGTTGTTGGTCATGAACCCTTCAGTTTTGTGTAAATTTGGATAGCCATGCAAAAATGGCTTAAATATACTTTGATCATAGCATTATAATCGTTTTGTATGTTGTCCATCGAGAGGTATGGAAATGTTTGTAACGGTTAGCCATGGGAATGGTTATTCATGATCACCTTTGGTATATGTATGACAAACTCTAGTTGATCCATGGAGGATCATGAAATAGGTAAAGTTTACCTTAAAAATAGATGCTGGCAGAAGCAGTGATGTGGATGTGAAAAATCACTAAAAATAGTAGGAATGGAGTTAAATAGTGAATAAATTATGTAATCGAACCTTGATGAATCTATTTTTATAGGAAAGTAACGAAACGTTCATATGAATAGTATAGTATGAGATGTTAAAGTTTTCGTGAGATAGGGCCAGAATGGTTTCTGGATCCCCTGATCTGAATTTGGAAATTCATTATAAATTAGCCAGAGTTATTTAGAAGTCATGCCTTATATTTATAGATTCCTTTTTTAGTCTAGTTTCATTAGAAACAAACGGCATCAGTGTTGAAGCCCTGTACAGGGAGATATCCAAGTCGTAATGCATGAAGGTCAGTGTAGTCGCACCCTGTAACAGGGGAGACTTTAACTAATAAACTGTACTAATTTGGCTCAACCAAAAATTCTAGAAAAAAAATTGTTGATGGATATATGAGTCTAGTTTCAGGAAAAATTTACAAAACTGGTTTTCGAGTTTTGAAACTCAAGATATGATTTTTAAGGCGACAGTGATGCAGTAACCAGCTTGTCTGGAAATTTTTAAATGGACTGAAAAAAAAGTGAATTTAGTCTGTGAACCCCTCGTGTCCGACTCCGGCAACGGTCTCGGGTACGGGGTGTTACAATTTTATTGGTATCAGAACTACGGTTTAGTCGATTCTAGGACTACCGTAATACGTTTGGGTCTAGCTATACATGCCATTATGTGATTATTTGATAGTGTGGTGATTTCTGACAATTGAAAACGTGTTTATTATAGTAATGGATCCCGATCCCGACCGAGCGGTAGCTGATGATCTTGAGAGTGTAGCGCCTGCTCCCGCACAGGGGACAGCGCCGGCGGACTCTCAACCTAATGCTAGTAATCCGAACGGTGAAGCTAGACAAGCTTTCTATAGCGTGATGAATGATTGGTTCAACCAATACATTCGAACTAATACGGCTGTTCCACAACCTCCATTCCCGACAAATACCACCCCCGCACCTACAATACCTCCGGTAACTGACCAAATAATGTCAAATAAGCCCCCAGTTGACAGAATCCGAAAACACGGGGCTACTGAATTTAAAGCTACAGACAGCGATGATGCCGAGCAAGCTAAATTTTGGTTGGACAACACTATCCGGGTACTCGATGAGCTATCTTGCACACCCGATGAGTGCCTAAAGTGTACCATCTCCTTGCTACGTGATTCTGCCTACTATTGGTGGAATATGTTGACTTCTGTTGTGCCTAGAGAGCAAGTAACTTGGGAGTTTTTCCAAACCGAGTTTCGGAAAAAGTATATCAGTCAGAGGTTTATGGATCAAAAACGGAAGGAATTTCTTGAACTTAAACAAGGTTCCATGTCAGTTACCGACTATGAACGAAAATTTGTAAGGCTTAGCCGGTACGCACGAGAATGCATTTCCTCAGAAGCCGTAATGTGTAAACATTTTGAGGATGGATTGAATGATGATATAAAGTTGTATGTTGGCATATTGGAAATCCGAGAATTTGTGGTACTTATCGAGCGAGCTTGCAAAGCCGAGGAGCTCAGTATGGAGAAAAGAAAAGCTGATATGGGAGCAAAGGAGTTTCGTAAGAGGTCTTCGGGGAGGCCCTTTCAACAGTCATCGAAGAAGTTTAGAGATGATTTGTTTGATCAACTAAAGGGGGCCTCAGTGTTTTCAAAGATAGATTTGAGATCGGGTTATTACCAGTTACGAATTCGAGATTCGGATATACCCAAAACTGCTTTCAGAACGAGATACGGTCACTACGAATTCTTAGTGATGCCGTTTGGGCTCTCTGATGCCCCTGCGGTATTTATGGATTTGATGAATCGGATCTTTAGACCGTATTTGGATCGGTTTGTAGTTGTGTTTATCGATGATATTTTGGTCTATTCGAGAAATGAAACCGATCATGCTGAACACCTGGGATTAGTGTTGCAAATTTTACGGGATAAGCAGTTATATGCTAAGTTCAGTAAGTGTGAGTTCTGGTTAAGAGAGGTTAGCTTCTTGGGCCATGTGGTATCCGCATCGGGTATTCGAGTTGACCCGAACAAGATTTCGGCCATACTTAATTGGAAGCCTCAGAGAGATATTACTGAGGTTCAGAGCTTTATGGGACTTGTCGGTTACTACCGACGGTTCGTAAAAGGTTTCTCGATGATAGCCACACCCATGACGAAGCTACTTCAAAAAGATGTTAAGTTCGAATGGACGGAAAAATGTCAGAAAAGTTTTGATCAACTGAAAACCTATTTGACTGAAGCTCCAATTCTAGTGCAGCCCGAATCAGGCAACGAGTTTGTCATTTATAGTGATGCATCCCTACTTGGGTTGGGTTGCGTATTGATGCAAGAAGGTTGAGTTGTGGCCTATGCGTCGAGACAATTGAAGCCACACGAGAAAAATTACCCGACCCATGAGCTCGAACTAGCTGCCATCGTATTCGCTTTGAAAATATGGCGACATTATTTATTTGGTGAGAAGTGCCATGTATATTCGGATCACAAAGTCTCAAATATTTGATGACTCAAAGAGACTTGAATCTGCGACAAAGGCGTTGGCTTGAGTTGTTGAAAGATTACGAGCTTGTCATTGATTATCACCCGGGAAAAGCTAATGTGGTTGCGGACACCTTAAGCCGGAAATCACTGTTTGCTTTACGAGTGATGAATGTACACTTGTCTGTTCTATCCGACAATGTGTTAGTGGCAGAATTAAAGGCCAAACCATTGTTGATTCAACAAATTCGTGAAGCTCAGAAAGTCGATGATGATTTGGTTGCAAAGCTGGCTGAATGTACTCCGAATATGGAATCAGAATTTCAAATTGATGATGACAATTGTTTGAGGTTCAGAAGTCGTTTGTGTGTTCCAAGAAATTCAGAACTCATTTCGATGATTCTGAACGAAGCTCATTGTAGCCGAATGTCAAATCACCCGGGGAGTACGAAAATGTAACACGACCTAAGACGTCAGTTTTGGTGGCATGGTATGAAACGAGACATTTCCGATTTTGTCTCGAAGTGTTTAGTATGTCAACAAGTGAAGGCGGAACATCAAGTGCCTACGAGTTTACTCCAGCCGATCATGATACCTAAATGGAAATGGGATCGAGTCACGATGGATTTCGTATCTGGGTTGCAAGTATCGGCAAGTAAGAAAGATGTGATTTGGGTTGTTGTGGATAGATTGACTAAGTCGGCTCACTTTATCCCCGTACGCACGGATTTTTCATTGGATAAACTAGCTGAATTGTATGTTTCTACCGATTTCTATTGTGTCGGATAGAGATCCGAGGTTCACCTCGCGATTTTGGAAGAAATTTCAAGAAGCTTTGGGTACCAAGCTGCATTTTAGCACCGCTTTTCATCCACAAACCGATGGTCAATCCAAGCGGATAATTCAGATACTTGAGGATATGTTGAGATGTTGCATCCTCGAGTTTAGTGGTTCATGGGAGCGGTATTTACCTTTGATTGCATTCGCTTACAATAATAGTTTTCAATCAAGTATTAAGATGGCACCTTACGAGGCTTTGTACGGGCGTAAATGCCGTACGCCATTGTTTTGGACCGAGCTCGGTGAAAGCAAAATTTTCGGAGTGGATTTGATTAAAGATGCTGAACAGAAAGTAAAAATAATTCGTGAAAGTCTGAAGGCAGCATCAGATCGTCAGAAATCATACGCGGATTTAAAACGAAGAGATATTGAGTATCAGGTGGGAGACAAAGTGTTTCTTAAGGTATCGCCTTGGAAGAAGATACTCAGATTTGGCCGTAAGGGCATATTGAGTCCGAGATTCATTGGGCCGTATGAGATCTCCGAACGAGTTGGCCCAGTTGCATATAGGTTGCTTTTACCCCCTGTACTCGAAAGGATCCACAACGTTTTTCATGTTTCGATGCTTCGACGTTACAGATCCGATCCTTCGCATGTAATAAACCCCTCCGAGGTCAAAATTCAAGCCGATATGAGTTATGAAGAAGAACCGATTCGTATCCTAGCTCGTGAAGTGAAAGAGTTGCGAAACAAAAGGGTTCCGTTAGTAAAGGTGTTATGGCTCAAACACAGAGTCGAAGAAGCTACTTGGGAAACCAAGAACTCTATGAGAGAATGATACCCAAACCTATTTACCGGTAAGATTTTCGGGGACGAAAATTTCTTTAGTGGGGGAGAGTTGTGACAGCCCTAAATTGACCCTAGTCGGAGAGTGGTTTCGGGACCACGAAACCGAGTCTTATAAATAATTAAAGATTATATTCTGTGTTTATGATGTGCGTAAATGCTTGTGTGATAGTTCCATACTTTAATTTGGTCAGTGTATGTGAAATTTATTAGTAGGGACTTGTGTGAGACAATTTAGAAATATGCTAGGCAAGTGTTCAAGTGGCCTATTAATATATGTGGGAAAGTGATTGTCCTTGCATGTCAAATTAGCCAAATTAAAGCATAGTGGCCAGCCATGCTATGGGTGGAAACATGTCACAAACATGTTAGGTTAGTGATGTATGTTAGGAAAAATAAAATAATGAGCATGGTAATTAAATAATGAAAGGGAGGAGTGATGAAAAAAAAATGGTCTCATCCATGCCCCCCCTTTGCCGTGAATGGAAGAAAGAAAACAAAGAAAAAAAAATGTGTGTTCACCCTTGAACATCTTTGACCGAAATTCAAAAGGAAAGAAAGGAGGAAATGTTGAAGAGGTTCGGCCATGCATGTAACTAGGCTAAGGTATGTTTGAGGTTGCTCCATGAGATTCATGTATATTTTAGTAGTTAGCTTGAGTTCTAACTAGCCCATGGTTCAAATCTTTACTATGTCATGGAGATGATATTCGGCTAAGGTGGATTTGTGTTGATATCATTTGCATGCTAAAAGTGAAGCTTTGTAATGGTGCATGTGATGGTGGATTGATGATTCTTGAATCTTCTTTTTAGCATTTTTGAGTGAGACATTAAGTTCTTTGTTTAACCATGACCAAAAATTGAAATGGTATAGTGTTGTGATGCATTCGGCCATGGTAGGAAGTAGAAGGGAAAATATGGTTGTTGTTAGATGAAGTAGAGTCTAACAAATGAGCACATATGTGCATTAGTTGCTAGATGGAGAAGAATCGGCTAGCAAGTTGTGTGCTAAGGCCGAATATAATTTTTGTATATTAATGAGTAATGCATGTGTTGAATTGATGGAAAGGGAGAGGATGCTTTACTAGTGTATATATGTGTATGGACCAAGTTTTGAACTTGAAACAAAATGGTGTTTAGTCAATACAAGTGACCATACTTGTAGAATGTATTGAGTGTTGCAATCGGCCTCAACATAGACATGTATGTTCGGCCACATGAATGAGTACATAAGTTGATGTGTATGTTCGGCCATAGGTAAGCATATTGATGGCTTTATCTTGACTTAGAAAATTCGGCTAAGGGGAATATTAGCTAATATGTTGAATTCGATTCGTGATTTCGTACATATGTGACTCTAATGTCTAATGTATATATGGACTAAGTACCTTGAGGTTCTCTTTTGATGTTCAAATAAATTGTGTTAAATTGCTTAATGTGATTAAAAATGCGCATGACCATTGTGTATTTGAGCTAAAGGGTGGCCATATGACCTATTAAACTCCTTTTCATATTCGGCCATAAGCTAGCATAATGATACTTTAATAAGTGAAATTTGTTTGAATTAGCTCAAGAGCTTAGAGGACCACAGTTGGATAAGGGGAAGGAAAAAGTTATCGAATAGCCGCCGAAATCGTTCGACCACATCCGAGGTAAGTTTTCGAGTAATGGAACTTAGATTATGATTTGATTAGATCATGTTTTAAGCAAATCAAAATCATGCTCTTTGTATGTGGCTATTGAGCCGAAATTTCAAGTGTGATAAGTGTCTTGTGTTTGAGCTTTGGTAATGAAAATGAAATACGGATGTGTCATGATCTATTGATAAATGTACATGGTTATTTGAATGATGTCTGGGCTAAGTCCCAAAGGCTTTGTGCTAAGTGACTATATTCGGACTAAGATCCGAAGGCATTTGTGCGAGTTACTAATTCTGGGCTAAGCCCGAAGGCATTGGTGCGAGTCACTAAATCCGGGTTAAGTCCCGAAGGCATTTGTGCGAGTTTCTATAACCAGGCTATGTCCCGAAGGCATTTGAACGAGTAGCTATATCCGGTTAAATTCTGAAGGTACGTGATTCGGGAACGAGCGATCTTGCTGTAAAAAATTTCAGTTAATACGCTTGTAAAATCCCAACAATGAGGTATGTTTCGTATGTGCATTGTAATAGTTGATTCCCTTCGAATAATATTCGCTCAGTCGAGTAATGAGCTTCCGGTATTTGGCTAAGATGATCCCTTATGTATGAATATAGGGGTTGGAATGTGAAGTAGGAATGATTTGAGAAAATGTATATATGGAATTATCCGTTTAGTTATATGAATGCTATACTCCTGATGTGCTTAAATTCTTTTCTTAAAACTTACTAAGCATTTAATGCTTACTCCGTTTCTTTGATTCTCTGTTTTATAGATTTTGGTTCTTCAGCTATCGGACTCGGGATTTTGAAGTCGAAGTCGCCCACACTATCAAAGCTCCTTTTGGTATACTTTTGGTTGAACTTTGAAATGGCATGTATAGGACTACCCCTTTGTTGTTGGTCATGAACCCTTCGGTTTTGTGTAAATTTGGATAGCCATGCGAAAATGGCTTAAATATACTTTGATCATAGCATTATAATCGTTTTGTATGTTGTCCGTCGAGAGGTATGGAAATGTTGGTAACGGTTAGCCATGGGAATGGTTATTCATGATCACTTTAGGTATATGTATGACAAACTCTAGTTGATCCATGGAGGCTCATGAAATAGGTAAAATTTACCTTAAAAATAGATGCTGGCAGCAGCAGTGATGTGGATGTGAAAAATCACTAAAAATAGTAGGAATGGATTTAAATAGTGAATAAATTATGTAATCGAACCTTGATGAATCTATTTTCATAGGAAAGTAACGAAACGTTCATATGAATAGTATATTATGAGGCGTTAAAGTTTTCGTGAGATAGGGCCAGAACGGTTTCTAGATCCCCTGATCTGACTTTTGAAATTCATTATAAATTAACCAGAGATATTTAGAAGTCATGCCTTATATGTATAGATTCCTTTTTGAGTCTAGTTTCATTAGAAACAAACGGCATCAGTGTTGAGCCCTGTACAGGGAGATATCCAAGTCATAATGCATGAAGGTCAGTGTTGTCGCACCCTGTAACAGGGGAGACTTTAACTAATAAATTATACAAATTGGCTCAACCAAAAATTCTAGAAAAAAATTTTAGATGGATATATGAGTCTAGTTTCAGGAATAATTTACGAAACTGGTTTTCGAGTTTTGAAACTCAAGATATGATTTTTAAGGTGACAGTGATGCAGTAACTAGCTTGTCTGGAAATTTTTAAATGGACTGAAAAAAAATAAGTGAATTTAGTCTGTGAACCCCTCGTGTCCAACTCCGGCAACGGTATCGGGTACGGGGTGTTACACTAAGTCTGGTAATGTCTCGTGCTCGACTCCGGCGACGGTCTCGGGTAAGGGGTGTTACATTTATTGGTATCAGAGCAAAGGTTTAGTCAGTTCTTGGAATATTTAGTATGAGTAAGAGTCTAGTTATACATGTCATACTTATATGTTGATAGTGTGATGACTCTTGACGATTGTAAAATGTTTTCTTTTATAGTTATGGATCCCGAACAAGCTGGTACAGATGATGCAGAGGGTAACGCGTCGGCTCCCGCAGAAGGGACGGTGCCATCAGATAGTAGTGAAAGGCCCGTTACAGTTATTCAAGGAGGGGGGACTCGAGAAGCCTTCTTCCAAGCTATGAATGAATGGTTTGCCGAGTTCGTTCGTACGAATCCAGCTGTTAGACCTCCACCCCCTCATGATCCTCAGACCACCCATGTAGCTCCCCCAGTCACAGGTACAATTGTAAGAGAAAAGCCACCAGTTGATAAAATCAGAAAACAAGGAGCCGAAGAGTTTCGAGCTACAAAAGATGATGATACAGACAAGGTAGAATTTTGGCTTGAGAATACTATCAGAGTCTTTGATGAGTTATCCTGCACACCTGAGGAATGTATGAAATGTGTTGTATCACTTCTTAGAGATTTGGCCTACCATTGGTGGAAGACACTTGTATCAGTTGTACCGAAAGAAAAAGTCACTTGGGATTTCTTTCAGGAGGAATTCTGTAAAAAGTACATCAATCAGAGGTTTGTTGACCAGAAAAGAAAAGAATTTCTAGAGTTGAAACAGGGCAATATCATAGTGACTGAATATGAGCACGATTTTGTTAGACTCAGTAATTATGCTCGAGAGTGTGTGTCTACAGAGGCTATTATGTGCAAAAGATTTGAGGATGGGCTTAATGATGATATCCGATTGTCGGTTGGTGTCCTAGAAATAAAAGAGTTTGTTATTCTAGTTGAGAGAGCCTGTAAGGCAGAGGAGCTGTTAAAAAGAAAGGGCAAAGTTGAAATTGAGATGCAAGACACGAAGAAAAGACTAATGAGCAAGTCATTTCAGTCTACATCCAAGAGGCCTAGAGAGTTCTCCACTAGATCTAATTTTTCAGCTAGATATTCTAGCCGAAACAGAGGCAGAAGATTTATGAGTCCAAAAGCTCAGACCACTTCGATTGCAAATGTTGGCAGTGTTCAGCCTGATAGACTAGAATGTCCCCGATGTGGTCGACGTCACCCAGGTCAGTGTCGAGCAACTGAGACAGGTTGTTTCTGGTGTGATGCACCAGACCATTTTATTCGAGAGTGTCCCAAGATGATTAAAAGAGAAGCAATATCGAGTGTAAGATCAGGCAACGCTCCTGTCAGAGGTAGAGCATTGAGAAATATGGGAGTTGGGGCAAGTAATGGAGGTGCATCTAGAGATTCAGTAATGAGGCCAGATGTTAGAGCACCTGCGAGGACCTATGCTATCCGTGCTCACGAAGAGGCATCCTCCCCCGATGTGATTACAGGTACATTTTCTCTCTATAATACTAGAGTTATTGCTTTGATTGATCCGGGTTCGACCTATTCATATGTTTGCATGAAATTGATGCCTAGTATGAGTATGCCTATAGAATGTACAGAATTTGTGATTAAAGTATCGAATCCATTAGGCAAGCATGTATTAGTAGATAAAATATGTAAAAATTGCCCTTTGATGATTAGAGGTCACTATTTCCCGGCTGATCTCATGCTATTGCCGTTTGATGAATTTGATGCGATTCTTGGTATGGATTGGTTGACTACACATGATATGATAGTGAATTATGGAAAGAAATTCATTAAGTTGAAATGTGAAAATTGTGAAATTCTTCAGGTTAATTCAGAAGAGTCAGATAGTTCATTTGCCATGATTTCTGTTATGTCTACTTAGAAACGTTTGAGAAAAGGGTATGAAGCTTATCTTGCTTTTGTGTTGAACACTAAAGATCTAGAATTGAAAATTGAATCAATGCCTATTGTATGTGAGTTTCCCGATGTGTTTTCGGAAGAACTACTAGGTTTGCCTCCTATTAGAGAAGTTGAGTTTGGTATTGAGTTGATTCCAGGTACCACACCCATTTCTATTGCTCTTTATAGAATGGCCCCATTGGAATTGAAAGAATTTGAAAGCTTAGTTGTAGGAGTTAACAGATAAAGGCTTTGCAAGACCTAGTAGTTCACTATGGGGTGCACCAGTGCTATTTGTAAAAAAGAAATACGAATCGATGAGATTGTGCATAGATTATCGGCAGCTTAACAAGGTAACAATAAAGAATAAGTATGAATTGCCTAGACTTGATGGTTTTTTTGATCAATTGAAGGGAGCCACTATGTTCTCCAAGATAGATTTGAGATCCGGATATTATCAGTTGCGAGTTAAAGAGTCAGATGTCCCAAGACTGCTTTCTAGACTAGGTATGGTCATTATGAGTTCCTTGTGATGCCATTTGGCTTAACTAATGCTCCTACCATTTTCATGGACTTAATGAATCAAATTTTCAGATCGTACTTGAATAAGTTTGTAGTTGTGTTCATTGATGATATCTTGATTTATTCTCATGATGAGACTGAGCATGCAGAGCATTTGAGGATAGTTTTACAGATTCTAAGAGATAATCAGTTGTATGCCAAGTTCAGCAAAAGTGAGTTCTGGTTACAAGAAGTTGGTTTTCTTGGACATATTGTCTCAGGTAAAGGTATCAGGGTTGATCCGAGCAAGATTTCAGCTATTGTTGATTGGAAGCCTCCTAGAAATGTATCAGAAGTCAGAAGTTTTCTTGGTCTTGCCGGATATTATGGACTATTTGTAAAGGGATTTTCCATGATAGCTACCCCACTAACAAGATTTTTATGAAAGGATGTCAAGTTTGAATGGACTGAGAAGTGTAAACAGAGTTTTGACAAGTTAAAGGCATTGTTGACTAAAGCTCTTGTTTTAGTACAAGCAGGACCAGCTAAGGAGTTTGTGATTTAAAGTGATGCGTCCTTGAATGGACTTGGTTGTGTACTTATGCAGGAAAGAAAGGTAATTGCTTATGCCTCTAGACAGCTAAAGCCATATGAGAAGAACTATCCGACACATGATTTAGAGCTAGCTGCCATTGTTTTTGCGCTGAAGATCTGGAGACATCATTTGTATGGTGAGAAGTGCCAAAAATTCACTGATCACAAAAGTTTGAAATATTTGATGACTCAAAAAGATTTGAACTTGAGGCAAAGAAGATGGCTAGAGTTGATTAAAGATTATGAGCTAGTGATCGATTATCACCCAGGTAAGGCAAACGTTGCTGCTGATGCTTTGAGTAGGAAATCTTTGTTTGCATTAAGAGCTTTGAACACTAGTCTAGCCTTATCAGATGGTGGTTTTATCTTAGCAGAGTTGAGAGCTAAACTGATGTTTCTTGAAGAAATTTGTGAAGCTCAGAAAAATGGCAGTGAGTTGTTAGCCAAACGAGCTTAGTGTGAGTCGAATATAGAGTCAGATTTTCTGATCAGTTCTGACAGTTGTTTGATGTTCAGAGACAGGGTATGTGTACCAAAAAAAGATGAGCTTATTCGAAAGATCTTACAGGAAGCACATAGTAGTTCTTTGTCTATTCATCCAGGTAGTACAAAGATGTATAATGATTTGAAGAAAATGTACTGGTGGGTAGGAATAAAAAAGGACATTTCAGAGTTTGTTTCTAGATGCTTGATCTGTCAGCAGGTAAAGGCCGAACATCAGGTACCTTCAGGTTTATTACAGCCTGTGCTAGTCCTTGAGTTGAAATGGGACCGAGTTATTATGGATTTTGTGACAGGATTACCGTTGACACCGAGAAAGAAAGATGCAGTATGGGTTGTGATTGATAAGTTAATGAAGTTGGCTCATTTTATCCCAGTTCGTATGGATTATTCACTTGACAAGTTGGCCGAGTTGTATATTTCAAAGATAGTCAGAGTACACAGGGTACCATTATCGATCATTTCAGACAGAGATCTGAGATTTACTTCACGGTTTTGGAAGATGTTACAGGAAGCTTTGGGCACAAAGTTGAGTTTTAGTACAGCTTTCCATCCTCAGACCGACAGTTAGTCAGAGAGAGTTATTCAGGTACTTGAAGATATGCTTAGATGCTGTGTACTGGAATTTCAAGGCAGTTGGGAAAACTACTTACCATTAGTAGAGTTTTCCTACAATAATAGTTATCAGTCGAGTTTGAAGATGGCACATTATGAAGCTTTGCATGGACGTAAATGTCGCACACCTTTGTATTGGACAGAGCTTAAGGAAAATCAGATTAACGGGGTTGATCTAGTTAAAGAAATAGAAGAGAAAGTAAAAGTCATCAGAGATTGCTTGAAAGCAGCTTCAGACAGACAGAAGTCGTATGCAGATTTGAAGAGAAAAGAGATTGAATATCAAGTTGGCGACAATTTTTTTTGAAAGTATCCCTGTGGAAGAAAGTTCTCAGATTTGGCAAGAAAGGCAAACTAAGTCCACGTTTTATTGGACCGTTTGAAGTGATTGAGAGAGTCGGACCATTAGCATATTGGTTAGCTTTTCTGATTGAGTTAGAGCAGATTCATGATGTATTTCATGTGTCTATGCTACGTCGTTATCGTTCAGATCCGTCACATGTGATTTCTAAGACAGAGGTTGAGATTCAGCCAGACATGACTTGTAACAACCCGATTTAGGGCCTAGTCAGAATAGTGGTCTCGGGACCACAAATTTGAAGTTAAAAAATTATTTTTATTATTTTTATGAGGTTATGGTACGATTATATTAGTGCATGAAAAATTTGACGAGTTAATTTTAATGTTTTCAAGCCTGATTGCGAAAAAGGACTAAATCGCATAAAAGGAAAAAGTTACATTTTAGTACCCAATGGTGCCAAGTAGCTAGAGAATTGAAATTAGGAGTATTTAAAGGGAAATTAAACCCTTTTGCATTAGCTTGGCCTGCCATGGGGAGACAAATTGGAGAGAAGGTCAAAATTAGGTGAGGGTGAAGTCATCAATTTTGATTAGTTTTATATTAAACAAAACAAAGGCTATTTCTTCTTTATTTTTCTTCTCTTTCACCGATTTTTACCAGCCATAGGGGGTTTTGAAAGCTTCAAAAATTTCAGCAACATTAAGTCTCTCAAGTAAGTGATTTTGAAAGTTTCTATTAATGATTTTTACATTTTTGGACTCCTTAAAGCATAGGCTTTCTAATGAGAAGTCTATTTTGCAACATGGTGGAAAGTTTAGGGTTTTTCCATGAAAATATTTGTAATGTTTTTTGAGTTTTTATGGAGGAATATGAGTCTTTGTTGTGTTATAAACAACTTTTGTGAAAGGTGATAGCATGAAAACACCTAAAAGGACTATTTTGCATAAGTTGCAAAATAGGTGGTTAGTGTGTGAAATAGTGAGAATTTGGGATTGCTCTAGTAGCAAAAGGAGTTTATCTAGGCTTGAAATACGAAGAAATTCGATTAGAATTGATTTTCGGGCATAGGGGTAAAATGGTCATTTTGCCAAGGCCTAGGGGCAAAATGATCATTTTACCAAAGTTGTGAATTTATGAATACTTAATTGTGTTTAGTAACTAAATGGATATATATTGTTAATATAGATCAAGATTTTCCAAAATTGAGCCTAGACCGAGGCAAAGCGAAGCAATCCGATTAAGCCGTTTAGCCAAGCACTTTTTATAATCCGAGGTAAGTTGTATGTAAATAATACAACTACATTGTTAATAATTGTATTCATATTGTCATTGAATTGATATTGTACAAATTTTTAAGTTATAATTGAGAATGCCTTATAATAATTGAGATAGTAGAAATATCCCGTTGAAACCGTAGGATATGAACTGGATATTCGTGCCAAGACATTGGGTGATTTGTACGCCAGTGTAAGACATGTCTGGGACATGCTTCGGCCACATTATGAGAGCCAGTGTAAGACCATGTCTGGGACATGGCATCGGCATCCAGGCGAGGGCTAGTGTAAGACATGTCTGGGACATGCTTCAACCATATTATGAGTGCCAGAGTAAGACATGTCTAGGACATGCATTGGCCTCGACAGAGATAGCCAGTGTAAGACGTGTCTGGGACACGCATCGGCTAAGAGTTGTGCTAGTGTAAGACATGTCTGGGACATGCATCCGCATGCATATATGAGAGCCAGTGTAAGACCATGTCTGGGACATGGCATCGGCAATTTATCCCATGTTGAAGGTTCATAGAATATCTAGTAGTATTCCAAACGGTTCAATGGTGAAAGTTATAGTTCAATTTTGATAAAGAAAGGATGATTATATTGTGAGTGTTACAGGTACCTATATGATAAGCATGAGTAACGAGCTTAATTTAGAAAATGAGACTCGAGTAGATGATAATGTGTAAGTTAAGTTATGTTTGCCTTTGAGCTATAAGCATGATGGCAAAAGGGTGAGATTGTTGTTGTATATTTAATTTATGTGCAACTTACTAAGCTTTATGCTTACTCTTTTTCCTTTCCTTCTTCTTTCAGTATCGCCAGGCTAGCTTAAAGACCTCATAAAGTCAAAGATATCGATCACACTATTAGCCGCATCACTCGGTATAGTTTGATTTATATTTTTGAAGGTGGCATGTGTAGGTCTAGACTAGGATGTTGCATTAAGAGAATTATTCATGTATTTTTGGCTTAAGTCAAAGGGCCTTCACTTTGTATCAAGCCTGGAATAATGGCTATTATTCATTTTGATGAATGCATATAATGTTCTTTCTATGGATGAATTTGTGTCCATTGTGATGAAATTTGCATATTGACATGATCTTGTGTAGGTTGTGCAAAATGGGTGACAAAATGGCTTGGGAAATAGCCTAGTTTGTCCACACGGGTAAGACACATAGGCGTGTGTCTAGGCCGTGTGTAACACACGGCTCACGCCCATGGGTGTGTGTTATGGTCATGCGTCCCCTGCACTTAAAACTTTAAAGTTATTTTAGTATACGGGCAGGCCACACGAGCGTGTGCCCAGGCCGTGTCATAAAGGCAGTATGCATGCTAGTAGTACATAAACAAGAGACACGACCATGTGTCTTGATCGTGGGAAGGACACGGTTATAGGACACAGGCGTGTTCTTGGGCCTTATTGTTTTGACAGAATGTCCAGGTTTTCAGACACGAGTTTAGGACATGGGCGTGTCCCTAGCACACGGTCGTGTGTTCTATACTTATACTGGCATGTGGAGCCTTGATGCATGAAATTTTCTAAGTTTTTCATGAGTTCTCGGTTGGGTTTTGAACCACCCCGGATGTATGTTTTAGGCTCCGTAAGCCAGTATATAAGACAGAATGCTTGTGAAAAGAGAAGTTTTTAAATTGTTTAAGATTTACGGCCCAGTTATATATCGTTGGTTGAGTTTAAGTCAGGTAGCACCACGAACCCTATCCTAGCGTCAGATACGAGCGAGATGTGTTACTTGACTTACTGTGAAGAACCGATAAAGATTCTAGCTCGAGAGGTAAAGCAATTAAGGAACAAAAGTATTGCACTTGTGAAAGTATTATGGAATAGACATGGGGTAGACGAGGCTACATGGGAGCCCGAAGAGGCTATGCAAAAATAGTACCCAAATCTCTTCACAGGTAAGATTTTTGGGGACGAAAATCCCTAAAGGGGGGAGAAATGTAACATTCCGAAATAGGGCCTAAATGGAATAGTAGTTGCAAAACCACAAATCTGAGATAGAAAAATTTATTATATTATCATTTTAAGGTCTATGGCATGATTGCATGATTGTGTGAAAATTTCGTTTAGAAATTTTATCGATAGAGGGTCCAATTTGATATTTAAGACTAAATTGCAAAAGTTGTAAAATGTGTGTTCTAGTTCACAAAGGTACTAAGTACTTGTGAGTAATGGGTTTTTAAAGTGGAGGTCCTTGTATAGTAATTAGACCATTATACTAGTTTGGACAAAAATACCTAAAGAAAGATAAAACACCATAGTTTTTAATTAAGGGCATTTTGGTCATTTAGTTATTAAAATGAATTAAAAACAAAATTAAAAGCCAATTTTTGTCCATCTTCAACCCCTTGGCTGAATTTCACATGAGAAAGACATAGCTAGGGTTTTTAAAGCTTCCAAGCTCGATTGTAAGTCCGTTTTAGCCCCGTTTTTAATGTTCTTTACGTTTTTAGAGTCTCGGTAACTTGATTAAGCTTATTCTAGCAATAATTTAAACTAGGGTTAATGTTTGGAAAAATACCCATAGGTGAAATGTGTTTATTTTGATGTTTTATGGTAGAATATAAAGCTTTAAATTGTGTTAAACAACTTTTGCTAAACGATTTTACGTGAAAACGAGTAAAACGACATAATCGGTAAAAAAACCTAATGTTCATAAGTACATGTTAGAGTGAGAATTTGATGTTGCCATAGAAGGAAAAAATGATCAACATGTCATAAAACATAAGAAAATAGGATGAAGTTTAATTTCCGAGCCTTGGGGAAAAGTGTAAATATGTAAAAGTTTAGGGGAAAAAATATAATTTTTCCAAAGCTTGAGTCAAGGAATGTTTTAATAAATGTGAGTATTAAATAAGCTAAATTTGTTATTATAGATCAAGAAGAACGAAATCCAGAGTTAGATTAGGGAAAGAAAAAGATAGTGGACTAAATCGATATAGTTGATCGTATTTTGTTTCGAGGTAAGTTTTCGGTAAATAAATGCAATATTCTATTATTTTATGTTAATGTTGTTAATTTCCAGCATGTGTAAATTTATTTTATGAAATTATTCAAAGAAGAATCAAGCATTAATTGACGGAGAAGTAATTTCAGAAAGTCTCGGTTGAACCTTAGGAATGTGTAGGATACAAATGTCATGATATTAGGGTTTAAGGATACCATGTAAGACCATGCCAAGGCATGGCAATTGGTAAGGTTTCTAAGGCAAGGATATCACGTAAGACCATGTCAAGACATGGAATTGATAAGTTTCTATAAGGCAAAGGTCCCATGTAAGACCATGCCAAGGCATGGCATTGGTGAGTTCATAAGGCAAGGATACCATGTAAGACCATGTCGAGACATGGCAATGGCAAGTTTCAAAAGGATACCACGTAAGACCATGACAAGTCATAGCAATGGTAAGGTACCCGTGTATCCTTAGTATTCCAAGTGGTTTAACGGGAAAATTTAAAGAGAATATCAAGGTAAGGTAAGGTAAGACGAGTTATACTAAAAAGGGTAAGACAAGTTCATGCTAGAAGAGAAAAGGTAAGTATATAATGTTCATGTATGCTTGATAAGGAAAAAGGTAAGTAAAATGTATTAATAAATTTGATTAAGTAAGTAAGTATTTAAGTAAGTGAGTAAGTGAAGAAGTTTAAAATATGTCTATGACAATTAATGAAGTTGCATTAAGTAGTATCATGCCAAGTAGTAAGATAATTCTTATGAATGTTGTTATTTATTTGCATGCAAACTTACTAAGCTTAATGTTTACCCCATTTATTTTCCTTCTTTTTATAGTTTTGTCAAGCTAACTTAAGGATCGTAAAGTACGTCGGAGGTTCAGGCACACTATCACAAGGATTATTTCAATCTCACCATAAAAATTTATTGGTTCCAATGAATTGCCTCTAGTCATAAACCAAAAGATCCTGTTAAAACCCAAATAAATATGAATCAATATCTCAAAATTATATTAAAAATAACATAAAATAAAATAAAAATGGTTATATTAACATAAATAAGATTTTCCTAATATTCTAGTCATTGAAAACGATGCCAAAAACTTGATGTCCACTAAACTAACTAATAATTTGACTAAGGCAAGTGCACATATCAACTAATAATATAGCTATGGTGAGCGTAGATATCATTCCCTCAAGGACTACATTTACTAGTAATTATCGCTTTTCTATTATTTAACCTAACAATTCAAATGGTTAATTAATAAACTATTTAAATTAACTAAAAATTGCACCAGAGAATAAAACACGAAAATAATCAAATATCAACTGATTGACTGAACAATACCTAGGTAAGAATCCACCTAGAATTCATCTAAAATTCTCAATCTAATTTATGCAATTTATTTCCTTAGTTTCCTTGATCCGTAGAAATCACTAACTTATGCCAGTATCTTTTTCAAGCATAAAAGCAACTAACTTTAGGTTAATTGTTTAAATTTCTTTCTAAATAAAACCCCTATTATCGCATTAATTCGCTCTATGGGTTCCCTTATTAGATTTGGTTCTAACCCAGTGGATCAATGTCGTCCCATTTCTAGGATTGCATGCAACTGCATTCGACTATGCAATATCTAATCACAAGAAAGGTTTATTCAACCTTAACTGATGCATATCAAACATGGATTAATACTCTAAAATTATCAACCCAAGAACAATTAAGCATTAATAATTGAAAACAAAGAAGCTAAGATTTTATTGCATAAAACTAGAAATTAAACAATAGAATCCATTCTAGGGTTCATCTTCCCTAGGTATTAAGAAAATTAGTTCATACTTGTAAGAACAAACCAAAAAAATACAATACAACCACTAAAATAAAATACACCCATGATAACTCCCTTGGAAATCAACTTGGACTCTTGAATCTTGATGGAGAATTGCTTGGAAATTGACTCCAATGGTGTTCTTTGAGTAATTTTTATGCTATTCTATGACAATTGCTTCCCTACTCTTTTACTTCCTTATTTATACCTTCTTAAAGTGCCAAAAACCTAAAATTCGCAACTTTCAGCTGTTAGAGCACATGGTTCCCGAAATCCACAAGCCCTTGACACATGTCTATGTGGCTTACATAGCCATGTGGTAAGCCCGTGTTGTTCTTTGTTGCCCATGTCTAGCTTTCGGACTGCTCCAATGTTCTAATTTTCACCCGTTTTTCACTCATATTGCTCCCAAGTGCTCTATTAAGCACCAAAACATGGATATAAAGAATTTGGAGTATATAATTCACAATTAAAACCATATAATCACCCAAAATATGCACTAAAAATGAGGCTAAAATTTGTTACTTTTGACACTTATCACTCAATAATAGGAATGTACTTTGGTAGAGTGGAAAGGTAAAAAATAATTTCTCCCTAATTTTTTTAATCTAAGTGGAAATAATTTAAATTTATTTACTTGTTTTTTAATATAATAAAATGTTATGTCAGTAACTTACACTTGATTTAATGAAAATTTGTATTACATAGATAACAGGTTAGTGAAATGTGAAAATTGCACCAAAATTAAAGTTTGATGCATATAAATACACTAAATTAAAGTTGATATATAACATTGCAAATTGTATCAAAATTAATGTATAATTTTGGTATTTGTGTCTATAGTTCACTGATGTCAAATTTGTTGTAAATTTTAAAGTTTTAACTATTTATTTTATGTAAAAAAAAATTTCAGTTGTTTAATAAATATTAATATATACAATATTTTAATTTAGATCAATGTAATAGAAATATAGGATTGGTTAAAAAAATTACATGCATAACAAAAATAATTATATCGATAAATTTAACAATTGGATCCTTAAAATATTAATCACAAAAATATATAAAAATTTTACACCAATATAAATAAATCCTTCCCTTCTCGAAATTTTAATATACAGCAGAGTGAATGCGAGCTGAGTGGCTTAGCCGCAAAAATTTCGAAAGTTTATGTAGTTTTTGTTTAAATTTTTTAAAATTATCATTAAAACTTGTAAAATATTTGAAATTTTTAATTAAATCACTTAATATCTTTTAGACAGTCATTAAACCTCTTAAATTTTCTAAAAGAAATTATTTAAACTGTTCAAATTTAATTTCAAGAGCCGAGAGGTTAAATCTTAAACACTCTAAAGTCGATTGGAGCAACACAACTTCAGTAAAAAGAAGTTCGAAGATTAGAGACGCTAAACCATGGCCGCTCAAGAGCTTTCCGAACGCGACTCATGTAATATTCTGCACATCAACAAACTCCAAACTGAGAACACTTTGCAGCTTACACATAAGTTGTCCATTTCAAAACCCACCATTTTGATTCCATGTCAACGACAAAAATCCAATCCTAGAAATAAAAAATGCAGTCATTTCAGAATTACAGGATAAAAGTTTCATCATACTCATTAAACTGAGAGACCTCATTCTGCAACGAAATCTTCTTCCTCAACAAACCATGTTTTTAATCTTAGATTTTGCAGAGGAACTGAAGCTAACCTGCATATGCATACACATGTATATTGAACTTTATATATATACCTTTGGCCCTTAACATGATAAGGGTGTCGCTATTATGACATAGAGACGGTTGTTTAACCCTCATTGAAATCACAAAGGGAAAATGCAAATAATCTAAGTTCTTCTGTTTGAGCTAGAAGAAAATGTAGAGTTGTAATTAGTTTCGGGCATTAAGATACGCTTCAATAGTGGATAGTTTTCATACGAGATTCCCTAACATGTCATAAAATTTGGAATTCTAGGTTAGACCTTGGAGCAAGTACTTTTAAAGATACCTCTTCCGGCTGATCTACACCATATTCTGTTCTCATAAAATGATACTACATTGGGAAAGTAGATAATTGTAACTGTATACATCTAAAATAACAGCAATAGAAATCCTCGGGCTTTATTTGTAAAGTCTCTATTCCGAAGCCCAAAGATGTATGAACTAAACCGTGTCTACGGCTAACAATTAGAATAAATAATTAAAAACAAATGAAATCAAGAGGCACTATATACATGAGATGCAAGTTCCAATGGTGAACTAATTTGGTGCCTAAATCAACCAAGGCTTAGCTGATACAATGAAAGTAAATTGATCATAACCCCTCAAGTTTGACCTTGCCTTGATACACACTCAACAATTCAGGCACCTCCTCCTGGTATCTCATCACAAACCTCTCCAAGAAACGCTTATCAACAGGCAACAACACAGTGGTTAAGCTGAAACCTTCTTTTATCAATCCCTTTGACAACAAAACCTGGAAAACCGAACACCTGGGGATGATCCTCTTCTCCAAGCTGAAAAACAGTACCACAGGACATTCAGCTATGGCCCTTGATGCCCACCCCATCTCATTCACAAAATAATCCATGCTCTTCATGATTTTCTTCTCTGACAACATCATGGAATGAGGGTGTTTCCTAAATGCTGATAGAATATCATCATTGCTCCAACACCATCTCTTGTACACCTCATAACACCTTTCCCATATGGACTTGTTGCCTTTCCCTGAAAGGGCGTGAACCGCTAGCACAAACGTGGATTTCTTTGGATCAAACCCCATTTCCTTAACCTCTCTCACCGTTTCAACAAAGGGTTCATGCTTTTGCATCACCGCCTCGGGGAAATGAGTCAATAAAAGGGAAACGCATCTCTGAGGCACACCTGATTCTCTCAAATAAGTAACATTGGGCATAAGGTTCTTCGAGGGATCTTCTAAAAAAACCCATGTCGTACGCTTCAAAGCAGCAACGATTTTCTCATCAGATAACAATACGCTCTTGAGGAAGTCGTAAGTGGGCATAATTTGGTTCTCCAAGTTTCGAGTCAAAAGGGTGGGGTCTGAAGACAAAATCCTGGCAAGCTCATTGCTTGACAACCCAATAGACTGAAAAAATTCGAGCTTTGGCAAAAGGGTATTCTCGGGGTCGGACAATAGGAGCATGGGGCGCTTCCTGATGAGATTTGAGATCCGGGTTTTGGAGAAGCCGTAGTTTCTCAAAAGGGTTAGGACTGAGTCGGGTCTCTCTGGGAACTGGAACTGTACCTTGTCAGAAACTGAAATGGCGGACTCTAAGGAAAGACCGCATGAGTTTATGAGGTAAGTGACGGTGAAAGGGCGTTGCTTGGAAGTGGTTTTGGGGACGATGGGTTTGAGGGGAGTTTCGTCTTGTAAAGAGACGAGTGGGGGCTTTAGCTCGGCAAGGATGGCTTTAAGTTGAGCTGGTTTTCTATAAAGAGATAGTGCCGAAGAGATTGATAGATAGTCCATTCTTAGGGTCTGGAAATTTTGGGTTACTGCCATTGTAGCAGTTTTTGAGTGGATGATGAATGATTGATGATGACGAAGATGACAATAGATAACGGTTAGTTTCCTTTGGATATTACAGAAACTAAGCCATTTTGAGAAGTGAAAACTCCACTTGCGTTCGGCTTTTGGTTAAATGCTGTGAAAAAGTATTTTATTATTTAAAGATTTCAGTTGTATGTACAAATGAGGAAATAATTATTTATAGTGGAGTTTCACACTTTCAACTGTGTGTATTTATAAGATATGAATGTTAGGGGTTGAAATTCTAATTTTACTCATTATATCACTAGGATTTTAAGTAGATAATTTTTATGTTTCACGAATTGAATTAATTTAAATGAATTAAATTAGTTTCATTTAATCAATTAATCTCTATAAGACGATTTGTATGTACTTGTCACGAGTTTTGATCCGTAACCTGTGATACTTTAACTTTGGACAATGAAATGTATGTCTTTTCCATTATTATTATTTTTTAAGATGTCTAAAACTACTGATAACCTTTTTTAAACAATTTAATAGGAGGGTAGATACGTTTTAACTCGTTTGAATCTATATCTTCTTGCACTAGTAACAATAATAATACTAATTAAGATAAGTTACCTTTAAGACTAAACCTTTAAATATTAAAATATCATATGTAACTAAAAAATTAAAAAGTCATATATTCAAATTTAAATAAAACTCATCAGAAATTAAAAATCAAAAGATATTATTAATTGAGCTTTAATTTTCAAACTAAATGTATATAGAAATTAAATTATTAAAATTAAAAATAAATATACCAAATTTCAAAAGTTGGGAGGGAAATTGGGATATAAATACGAGTCTAATACTCCAACTCAAAATTTAATTATTTATTGTGTTCTGACTCTTCTTTGAATCTTTTTATAGTAGATGTTTTGTGTTTTCATTTTTGAAAGTATGGTTTGTGTTTGTTTAGCTAGTCAAATAGTAGTAAATAAATAAGTTTATTTACTTATTTATTTAATAGTGGAATAAACATCTTCACCATTTAAAATTTGCAAACATGATAATAAATGTATATATTTTTAGAATAAATATTAAAATTATATATGAATTATAGTTTAATGTATAATTATATATATAAATTTTGATTCCGTGTAATTTTATATATTAAATTTTGATTTGATTAAATTCTTATAAATTATTAACATAATTATTGATATACTATCATTTTATGTTTATATATTTTATATATAAATAATTATATTTATTCAATATAAAAATAAATTGATGTTTTTATTTCTTTAAATGTATATAATTAAATCAAAATTAAAATTTTAAGTATATATTTGAACCACAATTAAAGTTTTACGTGTATCATTATATCAATTAAAATTAATATATATAATTATATACTAAATTAAAATTCATGTAATTTTGAGATTAATCTTTACTTTTTAATGGAAATTTTGAATTTATTACTTGATTTTTATTTAGGTACGAAGTAAATTCGAGAAAGACGAGAAAAATTGAAAATGCGGGTTGCCCGAAATTTTTGGGCATAAAAGAAATTTATGAACGTGTCTTTACACTAGAGAATTTTATTTTGAAATTTTATTTAGGTAATAGTTTAAAATTTTATATTACGATTATTTTATTTATCACCTTTTATATCTTTTATATTTTATTAATAATTCCTTAAACTTATCAAAAGGAATTCTATTAAGATTAAAATTTTAATTTTTGGTTTTATAAAAAGAGACGAACAACAAGGGGCGCAGATTTCCACCATGTACATTTTTGTTTTCAATTGAAATAAATTTCAATTTCGCATCTATCTTATCTTACAGGTGACAGATCAAAACTCGTAATTTTTGCATACAGAACATTCTATGAAGATTAATTGATTAACTGTAACTCATTTGATCTATATGAACTTGTATAATTCGTGAAATATGTGGAGAAGCTCATCTACTTGAAGACTTAAGTCATTTCTGCATTGCTTTTCAAAAGCACTTCTGGCTCCAAAAACACTTCTGGAAGAAAAACTGTACAGAGCAAACTACTTTTGGCTGAAATTTTTAACTTTTCAGAAGTTCTTTTGAAAAGCACTTCTGAAAAGAAGAAGCTAAAATTTTTAGCTTTTCTTTTTTCAAAAGCACTTTTAGTACTTAATTACTTTTTCACCCCTCCAATAACATAGTACTTTATCTTTTTTTTTTCTTGGTACTTAATTACAAATGTGTTAAAATCATTAATTAAAAATAAAAAAAATATTTTTTAAAATACTAATTACAAATATTTAATAGTTATATTTAAATATTTAAAATATAGTTTATATATTCTAATTAAATTTTATAAATAATTAATATTTATTGCTTAAAAATATTTAAAATTTATATTTTATATATTAAAATATTAACAAGAATTTATAATAATTTTTTTATATTCTTACTAAAATATAATAATATTAACTAATTTAAGTATTATTTAAATGCATATTTGTTACTTGATAATAACATGTCTAAAATGGACATTTTATTTCTCAAAAGCATTTTTTGATAGTAACGCTAAACACTCAAATTTTAAACCAAACTTTTCAAAAACACTTCTCAAAAGCACTTTTTCACAGTATTTTTCAAAAGCACTTTTCAAAAGCATTGCCAAACTAGCCCTTAGTGGTCCAGTGAAACACTCCAATAAAACTAGAGTTACCAGGATGATTATTATAAATCCTAAGGGATAAAGATGTATAGAGTTTAAATCCCTTAGGACTCTCATCTTATAGGTAGACACTAATATCAATAGTTGATGTAATTTAATCTGTATTGTTGGATTTGGGGGAGTTTAACTATAAATAAAGATCTTCCCCCTCATTTGTAATCACTTAATTGTAATAATTTATAGTAATTGAATACTATTGAGAGCATTTACACAAACACTTGGTGTGCTTTTGCTTTTTGTAGCTTTTTTATTCTTTCATTGCTCTTTTCTCTTTCGACTTTGCTTCTACTTTGTTTTGGTGCCTTAGAGAATTTCTATGAGAATTCTCATACTTCGAGAGTACTTAGGAGAATTTATAGCCTAAAGTCGCGCAATTTGCTAGACTAAAGTTCTAGCTCCATGACAGTTGATTTCAAAACTAGAGTTCAAAGGCGCTGATTGAGATAACGAAAAGAGGAGACAAGCAGAATGTCTCGATGGAGACCCATGCTGGGAGGGGCAAGAATGCTAGTAGATCAAAAGATATGATGTCAGCTTTGAGAGGCAATGTAGCCAAACTTGAGGGCTCCATAAGGGATGTAAGGGAGACCCTTGAGGTAGTTGAGGGACACATCAATTAAGATGTGATGAAAAAGACATTCAATGTTAAATCCAATGCCCTAAGTGTTGTATGTTCGTCTATGTACAGTTTTATTTTTTCGAATAGATTGATTTAATAAAATTATTCATGAATTACATTAATACTCTTTGTATATTGTCCTCACCTGGTTTTTGCATGCAAAGCAAAATACAAGCAAATATTAGCTCAATGGTTGTCTAATGTTTAAACTAATAATAAGCGGTATTAAATGGTCAGATCATAATACAAAAAGACAACTTATATTAGTAGATGAACATGAAACTTGTCCTTAGTCTAATAAAAAATAAGCAAACCAATTGAAAGACTAATATGTTGTCTATCAAGTCCTATTAGGGAGATGCTTTGTCTTGGGCATTATAGTAGACGACTCCTAAAAGATAGATACATCGGACTAGACCCAAGTAGAATAGATCTTGAATTCGTTTATGGATTTATTCACTTGTGACGTTCATAGTGTGTTATACCTTAATCCTGAGTGGATGATGAACTATTTATGTGTGACTCGTATACTTTGATGTAAGTAAAAGCCTGAGTTCGAATTGATAAAGAACCAAAAGTTGGTGTGTTGGGTGTACGACTACTGCAGTATGTAGCATCATTCACAATAATAGAATCCATAACTCAAGACATGAGTGAATGATATCCTCAAATTGGCATTACATGATAGATGAAAAGTAAATGCGGTCATGGGCTGTTTGTCTTTGTGATGAATGACTTAATTGCTATTTCATAGTAATTGAATTTCCATGAAGGAAGATGTAATGGTTACCATGAGATAAAATATGATCATATTGGGATAGCGGATTTATCTCAAAGTGGTTAAATGTAATACCCTTCACCCAATCCTGTAACACCCCTTACCCGAGTTCGATACCAGCACAGGATACGAGATGTTACCGGGCTTAAACACATACACATAATCATTTTCGGGTCATAAATTTCACTCAATTTTTGAAACTTTCAAAATTCCTCTTAATGACCCTAATATAGACCTACGAGGTCCAAAACACGCTTTGGAAATGGTTCGAGAATAAACTAAACACTTTAGAAAACTTTGTAAAATTTCAAAACAAATAGGGGCACACGCTCGTGTAAAAGGGCGATATGCCCGTGTGTCTTCTTAACATGGCCATGCTAAAAGCCCGTATGGCTTATAAGGCCTAAACATATCAGGACACGCCTGTGTCCCTAGCTCGTGCGAATTTATTTCTCGATTCAAACCTACAGGGATTTTTACACGGCTTGGCACACACCCGTGTCCATGACCCGTGTCCCCCACACGGCCATGACATGTCCGTATCTCAGCCCGTGTACAAAAGCCTTGACATTCTGTTTCTGAAGTCAGCAACCTTTTAAGGGCACACGACCATCGTACACGTCCATGTACTAGGCCGTGTCCTCCACACGGTTGAGACACACGATCGTGTCTCCATCCGTGTGGTTGCTACTGGGCATTTTGTTTTGCCAAATTTAGGTGCATGGGACACACGGCCTGACTACACGTCCATGGGGCAAACCGTGTGTCACACATGGTCTAGGCACACGCCCGTATGTCTGTCTGTGGGGACAAAAATAAGGCTATTTACCAAGCCTTTTTGCCACCCTCATTGCACCAACCTACATAACATCAAACATAACCAATCCAAGCATAAACACACATAATCAAAACAGCCACAACCATGAGAATTTTCATCAAATGCATTTAATAGTAATCAATATTAGCCAACATTAATAACCTATACAAAATGAATATCACATCCATATGAGCCAACACTTGTGGCTAAACTAACATGACACTAAACAAAAAGACCAAGTCCTTATATATGCCATACTCAAAACATTTAAACTAACTAAACCAAAAGCTTCAGGTGATAGTGTGATCGATACCTCCGATGTCTATTGATTCCCGATGCTAGCTTGGCTGCACTATATGAAAATGGAAAAGAGAGGGAGTAAGCATAAAGCTTAGTAAGTTGCATATAAATAAGTAACAATATCATCCATGCATATTTAAACACATAGCATCTTATAAATTAACACAACATTCTTGAGTGAACAAAGGTAAATATCACTACATGCTTATATATCACAAGTATAAGCCAAAGATTACAAAATCGTCTCAAAATCATTTTCATGGCTGGAACTTACTCATGTCATTCTTACCATTAAGGCATCCTAACTAGACTCATATCTCATGAGTTTCGAATAAGAACCTGTACCACTCACAACATGATTATATCAGTCCATATCTTTATCATAAGCTTTAAAATAACCCATGAAACGATTTGAAATACTAAAGGATATCCGATAAGCCTCACACAAGAGGGTAAATTGCCGATGCCATGTCCTAGACATGGTCTTACATTGGTTCACATGTTGAGGCCGATGTCATGTCCCAGACATGGTCTTACTCTGGTTCACATGTCGAGGCCGATGCCATGTCCTAGACATGATCTTACACTAGCTCTTGTCTCAATGCCGATGCCATGTCCTAGACATGGTCTTACTCTGGCTCTCATAACATTGCCAATGCCATGCTCCAAACATGGTCTTACACTGGCTCTCATAACATTGCTGATGCCATGTTCCAAAATGGTCTTACAGTGGCTCTCATAATGTGGCCGATGCCATGTCCCAGACATGGTCTTACACTGGCTCTCATAATGTGGCATATGCCATGTCCCATACATGGTCTTACACTAGCACACATATCACCCAAATGTAATGGCATGGATATCCAATCTATTCCTAGGTTCAACCGGGAATTTACCACATTAATTTCATCATGCATTATTCATAAGCATATTCAACCGTATTATGAAAAATCAATCATTCAACACATAATAACAATAAAGTTTCCTTACATACAACTTACCTCGGTATACAGAAGGCGAGCGACTAGTCAATTTTTAATCCACTAGCTTGGTTTTCCCCTAGTCTAGGTTCATATTTTGTATTTCTTGATCTATAATGATAAAATTTACTAGTTTAATCATCACATTAATCAATGAAATTTCATAATTCATATTTTTGCAAAATGACCATTTTGCCCCTAAACTTTCACAAAATTACTATTTTACCCCTAGACTCGTAAATTAATTTTTATCAAATTTTCTCACTAAACAAGCCTTGCCGAACTCTTTTTATACTAGAAGCAGCCCAAAATTCCAATTATTACTCATACTTATCACTCATTTTGCCATCTTTACAAAATGATCCATTTTAGGTGTTTTCAAGAAAATCCTTTTACAAAAGTTGTTTGTTTAACAATCATGATTCATTTTCTTCCATAAAATTTCAGAAATTAACATGATTTATATCATGAAAAAACCCTAGACTCTCAACTATTTTTCAAAATAGCCCTCCCATTAGTTAGCTTAAGCTACAAGGGCCCCAAAAGTACAAAAATCATTAAGAAAGGCCATCAAAATCACTTACTTCCAAGAGTCTAAAGTTGCTAAAAATTTCAAGCTCCCATGACCTTCTTTCTTGAAGAAAATCAGTGGAGAAGAGAAGAAATGAAAAAAAGATGATAACTTTTCCTTATTTTATTATATTCTAGTCAAATTAGTCACCTTTTTTCATTTAATTTTGACTTTACAAATCTTTTGTCCCTATGTTCAGCCACTAACAACTTTATGGTCTATTTACTCAATAAAGACCTCTAATTTAATGTTCCATAGCTAATTGACACCTTTAGCTAATGAAATAAAACTTTTCTCCCTTATGAAATTTAGTCCTTTTTTGAAATTAAGTAAGCAATCGCTAAAATTATTTCACCAAAATTTTCATGCACTCATAAAATCATGCTATAATACATAAAATAATATTAAAAATAATTTCTCTGGCCTTGAATTAGTGGTTTTGAAACCACTATTCTAACTAGCCCAAAATTGGCAGTTCTCCCCCTTAGGGATTTTTATCCCCGAAAATCTTACCATTAAAAAGCTTTGGGTTTTGGTCTCTCATGGTCTCCTCGAGCTTCCATGTGGCCTCTTCTACCCCAGGTTTATGCCATAATACCTTTACAAGTTATATACTCTTATTCCTCAATTGTTTAACCTTCTGAGCCAAAATCTTAACCAGTTCTTTGCCATAAGTCATATCTGACTGAATCTTAATCTTTGTTGGCGAAAGAACATGCGAAGGGTCAGAACGGTAACGGTGCAACATCGGCACATGGAAAACATTGTGGATCTTCTCTAACTCAGATGGAAAGGCTAGTTGATAAGCTACCGATCCAATTCTCTCAGTCACTTTATAAGGTCTAATAAAACGTGGACTTAATTTTCCTTTCTTACCAAATTTGAGGACTTTCTGCCATGGGGATACTTTTAAAAACACCTTATCACTGACTTGAAACCCAATTTCCTTTCGTTTCAAATCCGCGTAGTTACAAATTATCTTTACTTTCTCTTCGGTCTCTTTGACTAAGTCAACCCCATGAATCTGACTTTCTCTGAGTTCGGTCCAATACAAGGGTGTTCGGCACTTACGCCCATACAAAGCCTCATAACGCGCCATTTTCAAACTCAACTGATAGCTATTGTTGTAGGCAAATTCTACCAGCGGTAAATACTTTCCCTATTGCCTTGGAATTCAAGGACACAACACTGCAACATGTCCTCAAGAATCTGAATTAATCTTTCTAACTGACCGTCGATTTGCGGATGGAAACCCGTGCTAAAATTCAACTTTGTCCCTAAAGCTTCTTGTAACTTTTTCCAAAATCGCGAAGTAAACCTCAGATCTCTATCCAAAATAATCGGCAAGGGTGCTCCATAGAGCCTCACAATTTTGGAAACATACAAATCGACCAATCTTTCAAGCGGATAATCCATACGCACCGGTATAAAATGAGCTAACTTTGTTATCCAATCAACCACAACCAATACGGCATCTTTCTTCCTTGGCGTCCAAGGCAACAAGGACATGAATCCATAGTAATACAGTCCCATTTCCATTTGGGAACCATCACAGGATGAAGTAAACCCAAAGGTACTTAGTGTTCGGCTTTCACTTGCTGACAAATTAGGCACATAGAGACAAACTCTGAAATGTCTCTCTTCATTCTCGACTACCAATACATTTTTTTCAAGTCATTGTACATTTACACACTACCCGGGTGGATAGACATACAACTGCTATGTGCCTCATGCAAAATTTTTTGAATAAGCGTATCGTCTTTGGGTACACAAATTCCGTCCTGAAATATCAAACAGCCATCTGAACCAATTCTAAAGTCTGATTCTATACCCGCCTCGTATTGAGTTATCTTAACTTCCAATTATTTATAACTTTTCTAAGCTTCGCAGATCTCTTGCAAAAACATTGGATTCACTCTTAACTCAGCTAAAATTGAACCATCGTCAGTTACTAACAATTGAGCATTCATAGTCCTTAAGGAAAACAATGATTTCCTACTCAAAGCATCGGCGACGACGTTCGCCTTCCCTGGGTGATAGTCGATCACCAGTTTGTAATCTTTTATGAGCTCTAGCCATCTTCGTTGCTACAAATTTAAATCTTTATGAGTCATTAAGTATTTAAGACTCTTGTGATCAGTGTATACTTGTAACGCCCTGTACCAGAGACCGTCGTCGGAGTCGAACACGAGGTGTTAATAGACTTAATTCATTACTTAAACAGCTCAAACAATTTATTTTTAAAATTTTCAGTCAAGATAACAATCTGCGTCATAGTCGCTTAAAAATTCATATATCGAGTTACGAAACTCGAAATCTAATTCCGTAAATTTTTCCTGAAACTAGACTCATATATCTATTTAATTATTTTTTTTATAGAATTTTTGGTCGAGCAAATTAGTACAGTTTATTAGTTAAAGTCTCCCCTGTTTCAGAGTTTGACTGCTCTGGCCTCTGTGTATTACGAATCAAATATCTCCCTATACAGAGTTTCAATGACTATAAAATTTGCTTCTAATAAAACTAGACTCAATAAGGAATCTGTACATATAAATTATGACTTCTAATTATCTTTGAAAAATTTATGGTGAATTTCCAAATTCAGAATAGGGGATCCAGAAATTACTCTGGCCCGGTTTCACAAAAATTTAAACATCTCATAAAATATAACTCATATACCTATTTTGTTCCATCCATATGAAAATATACTCATAATTCTTCAATTCCATATATTATTCATCATCTAATTGTATCTCTACTATTTTTAGTGATTTTTCAAACTCACGTCACTGCTGCTGTCTGAATCTATTTTATGATAAATTTTACCTATTTCATGGTTTCCATGGATTAGCTAGCAATTTAGCATACATAACACCAAATATGATCATGATTAGCCATTCCAATAGCTAATCATTACCAAGCATTTCCATACCACTCAATAACCATATCATAAGACCATATACACAAAATGATTATAATGTTATACATGCCATACTCAAAATATACGAACCATTATGCCAAGATGGTATACGGATAGTGTGAGCGTGCCTCTGACCGTTTCTGATTTCCGAGATGGCTTGTCAACACTACAAGGAATGAAAAGGAGGGAGTAAGCATAAATGCTTAGTAAGTTCACATGCAAATAGCAAGTAACATAACTATATAAGCAAACATAAAACATCATTTGCATAATCATCACCGAGACATTCATATCACATTTTCATTTATCATCTTACCATATTGTTGTTATATCGAGTTTTCAACCCGAGGGTTAAGTACATGCCTGTTCAGAGTATTCATTTCACAACACTTACCAATACGTCCCTTTCATCTCGAGTATTCCTCCGCTTGAGTAAAATTTTACCCGTTGAACACATCGGAATATAATTCGGATACATGGAAAGTTTGCACATAAGTGCCACATATGTAGCCAAGCTACTATGTAACCCGCCCATAAGCGAACTCGGACTCAACTCAACGAGCTCGGGCGTTCGAATCCATGAGTGAACTCGGACTCAACTCAACGAGTTCGGATGCCTAGTTACATCTCACGAACTCGGACTCAACTCAACGAGTTCGGACATTTGCATCCATAAGTGAACTCGGACTCAACTCAACGAGTTCGGATGCTCAACCATCCTAGTGACATGTCAGTTGTATCCTAATCTATTCCTAAGGTTCAACGGGATTTTCCTCGAACACATATCCTTGCCATCTTCCGTAAAATACCAAAACCAATACTCGGTAGTACTTTATATTTAACAATTAATACACATAATTTGCATTTTATTCGAAAATAACCACAAAGCATATATTTCATAATAAAAATCAACATATCATATAATTAACATCAATAACTTAAAAATAACAATTATGCTACATTATTTACACATGAACTTACCTCGTATGCGAAAATGGCTACTTTTACCATTTCGTCCACAACTTGGTATTTTCCCCATTTTAGTCCGAATTTCAGTTTTCCTTGCTAATCGAGCTTGGAAGCTTGAAAAACCCTAGCCATGGTTTCTCCTTGATATATTCGGCCATAGGGTTGAAGATGAGCAAAATTGGCTTTTAATTTTTTATTTTAATTCATTTTACCCCGAAATGACCAAAATGCCCTTACTACTAAACTTTCCAAAAATTCTATCCATGTCCAATTTTTGTCCATAGACTTAGAAATTGGTAAAATTGCTATTTAAGACTTCCTAATTAATATTTCAAAACAATTTCATACTAGAAACTTCTAGAATGCAAGTTTTACAAATTATTTGATTTAGTCCCTAATTTCAATTTAAGCACTTTATGCATAAAATTTCTTCACGAAATTTTCACACAATCATGCAATCATATCATAGACCTCAAAATAATCATAAAATAATTATCTCTATCTCAGATTTTGTGGTCAGGAAACCACTATTCCGACTAGGCCCAAAATCAGGATATTACAACTCTCCCCCCTTTAGGGATTTTCAACCTCGAAAATCTTACGAGAAAAGTGGTCTTCACTTTTAATCTCATATTCGGCGGCGAAAAACTTTCACTTAAGCTATACCTCCAATACATCTCTTTAATTTCTCATATAATATGAAATCTTACAGTCTCAACTCTCAACTGTTCTTAAATTTTCAACCCTTCTTAGTTTCCCATGATATCATGACATAAAACCCAGATCTCAACTTGATTTAATGAAGATCGGAATTCCAAGAAATCCAACAATCAAAGAGACCTTAAATTCCATGAATCTGATGAGTAGGAATTCATTCAATACATATATGATTTATAGATCTCGCCAAACATTTAACAATAGGATACATCACATTTTCCTCTTTCCGCCATGGAAATATTTCTGACATGGCCTCAAGAATAATCCTTCTTATTTCCATCCCAATATCAACACTGACAAGGATAATTTTGATAGATCCAAATGTTCGGCTTTAACCCCTTTAACAACTCCGATTTTATGTAACATCGAATGCTCTAAACTATCGCATTACCTCACTGTCTTGAAACACATCACAATTCATACAACAGTACATTACTGAAAGTCAGGAAGTCTTCACTCAATGTAGACTAGTCTAGTTTAGACACTTTGGTTACCAATATTCTCATCTATCCAAACTTTGTCAACATGTAATAAACTTTTCAGCTTTCACAAGACGAAAACCTTATCATCCATAGTGATTTTAACTAATATCCAACTCTTTCTAATAAATATACACTTCTCGTTCAGACTATTTACTCTTTTATCCGTACAAAAATGAAATTATATTATCAGACTTGAAAAAAATAATCCTGACATAATTGTCACATGAAATCTTTCAAATAAATAATTCACCATACCGACTGAAACTCGCGCTTTTATTACCTGTGCCTTTACTGATGTCAAATCCTTATATAGAAATTAGAAAAAAATCCCAATACTAAAATCACCACATTACCAAGATCAAATTAGAAGTATAGTCATATTCGACATGATTATCACGAGCTGAAGAACGTACTTCGAACATGAGTCATAATTGACAAATTATGGAAAAAAGATAACAAGAAAACCGAATAAAGAAACCCAGAATAAAGAGATCCAGGATAAAGAAACCCAAGATACGATACTATGCCGGAGAATCGAAAACCAAACTCATAGAGAAAATACAGAATACCCCGATAATTCTTCAAAAAAAGAAAGTTAAGAAGAAAACATCATTTTATCCCACTGAAATCAAATATAACAAGAACAATATATCTTCCCATACATATATATCAGATGAAGCATCAAGTAGAAGAAACAGAATCATAATATCATATGTATTCTCTCATCAATTCTTATCAGACGAAATGAAATACAATACCCGATGAAATAGAGCAATATAAATTATAAACCAGTCAGACTACCAATGCTTTCATCCAACACCAGAATTAGAAGACATTCCCATATAACAAGAATTTCTTCAGAAGATCAATAGCCATAGAAATATTTCTAAGAACGGGTGAACATATAGAACATCTCAAAAGAGACTGCTAAATCTGTCCAGTCATAACTGTCACACTCAGATAATTCACATTTCAAATATCATTTCCCCAACTAGTTCTGCCGTCACAAATTTCATATTAAACCATTCACTAAAGAATGCCAGTTCTGAATAAATTTCGATTTACACTTTTCTCGACCTTGCACCTGAGTAATTCGATTTACTAAAGAGAATTCCTTCTCTAATTGGGATAGTGCATAACTCCAATAATCTTTACGTCAATCCGATACTTTACTGGCTCTGACTTTACTTATCAGCTCATTTTCAATCTCTGATCATACTTATAATTATTCTATCACTAAACTCTTTGGGTTCTCAACCGGAAACTTATTCAATACAAATCTCATGAAATTCCATTATAAGTACCACTTCAGTAAGGGGGAGGGGTTGTAGGACCTCTGACTCGACTTTCTTATACATACACATATGACATAACTCCCGTCATCATAGTAGTATCATCAAAATCATGTCATTCATTCAGGCAATGCAACATTCATGTTGGCTTACACAAATTTTCCTATTGTCCATTTAGACAATATACTTATGCATACATTCTATGTTTTCTAGATAGCTTTACTTATCCATTCATTTAATTAAATTAATTCATGCTCATGACATCATATAAGACCAAAAAAACATAGATATTTGCATCACAATCACAACTTTCATTTCGTGCATCATCATGTACATATCATTACAATCATATAATTCAGTCCAACAATTTAACATAGATAAGTTCATTTCATTATAATCCTTTATCTTATAAAAATTATATATCATTAGCATTCATCAACATTCGACGTCCAAATCAAGACAATGAAATTTTCATTCATATCATAACATTCTGACTTTTATTCATACCTCTACTACTTTCTATTTATTCCGTTCATCTTATCAAGTAAGCCATATACACTACATCATATGAGCATTAAGCAAGTATGGATATTTATCACATATGTATCATAAACTTTTATTCATACTTTTCTAAACCGAGACTTATCATAATCATAATTTTACTCAAATACCTTCACATAACATTGAAAATGGTCGGCGCAGCTCGGTTGGATAGTACCCTATCTAAATAAGACGATACTCATACGCGTCAGAAGACATCACACTATCACAGATCAGTGGCATGTATAGCTAAACTTTTATACATGCTAGGTTAGTCCGAGAACCGACTAAACCTGCTCCGATACCACCAAATATAATGCCCCGTACCCGAGACCGTCACCGGAGTCGAACACGAGGTGTTAATAGACTTAATTCATTACTTAAACAGCTAAACAATTTATTTTTAAAATTTTCAGTCAAGATAACAATCTGCGTCATAGTCGCTTAAAAATTCATATATCGAGTTACGAAACTCGAAATCCAATTCCGTAAATTTTCCCTGAAACTAGACTCATATATCTATTTAATTGGTTTTTTATAGAATTTTTGGTCGAGCAAATTAGTACAGTTTATTAGTTAAATTCTCCTCTGTTTCAGAGTTTGACTGCTCTGAACTCTGTGTATTACGAATCAAATATATCCCAGTACAGAGTTTCAATGACTATAACATTTGCTTCTAATAAAACTAGACTCAATAAGGAATCTGTACATATAAATTATGACTTCTAATTATTTGTGAACAATTTATGGTGAATTTCCAAATTCAAAACAGGGGATCCAGAAAGTGCTCTGGCCCTGTTTCACAAAAATTTAAGCATCTCATAAAATATAACTCATATACCTATTTTGTTCCATCCATATGAAAATATACCCATAATTCTTCAATTCCATATATTATTCATCATCTAATTGTATCTCTACTATTTTTAGTGATTTTTCAAACTCACGTCACTGCTGCTGTCTGAATCTATTTTATGATAAATTTTACCTATTTCATGGTTTCCATGGATTAGCTAGCAATTTAGCATACATAACACCAAATATGATCATGATTAGCCATTACAATAGCTAATCATTACCAAGCATTTCCATACCACTCAATAACCATATCATAAGACCATATACACAAAATGATTATAATGCTATACATGCAATACTCAAAATATACAAGCCATTATGCCAAGATGGTATACGGATAGTGTGAGCGTGCCTCCGACCGTTTCCGATTTCCGAGATGGCTTGTCAACACTACAAGGAATGAAAAGGAGGGAGTAAGCATAAATGCTTAGTAAGTTCACATGCAAATAGCAAGTAACATAACTATATAAGCAAACATAAAACATCATTTGCATAATCATCATCGAGACATTCATATCACATTTTCATTTATCATCTTACCATATTGTTGTTATATCGAGTTTTCAACCCGAGGGCTAAGTACATACCTGTTCAAAGTATTCATTTCACAACACTTACCAATACGTCCCTTTCATCTCGAGTATTCCTCCGCTTGAGTAAAATTTTACCCGTTGAACACATCGGAATATAATTCGGATACATGGAAAGTTTGCACATAAGTGCCACATATGTAGCCAAGCTACTATGTAACCTGCCAATAAGCGAACTCGGACTCAACTCAACCAGCTCGGGCGTTCGTATCCATGAGTGAACTCGGACTCAACTGAACGAGTTCGGATGCCTAGTTACATCTCATGAACTCGGACTCAACTCAACGAGTTCGAACATTTGCATTCATAAGTGAACTCGGACTCAACTCAACGAGTTCGGATGCTCAACCATACTAGTGACATGTCAGTTGTATCCTAATCTATTCCTAAGGTTCAACGGGATTTTCCTCGAACACATATCCTTGCCATCTTCCGTAAAATACCAAAACCAATACTCGGTAGTACTTTATATTTAACAATTAATACACATAATTTGCATTTTATTCGAAAATAACCACAAAGCATATATTTCATAATAAAAATCAACATATCATATAATTAACATCAATAACTTAAAAATAACAATTATGCTACATTATTTACACATGAACTTACCTCGTATGCGAAAATGGCTACTTTTACCGTTTCGTCCACAACTTGGTATTTTCCCCATTTTAGTCCGAATTTCAGTTTTCCTTGCTAATCGAGCTTGGAAGCTTGAAAAACCCTAGCCATGGTTTCTCCTTGATATATTCGGCCATGGGGTTGAAGATGAGCAAAATTGGCTTTTAATTTTGTATTTTAATTCATTTTACCCCTAAATGACCAAAATGCCCTTACTACTAAACTTTCCAAAAATTCCATCCATGTCCAATTTTTGTCCATAGACTTAGAAATTGGTAAAATTGATATTTAAGACCTCCTAATTAATATTTCAAAACAATTTCATACTAGAAACTTCTAGAATGCAAGTTTTACAAATTATTTGATTTAGTCCCTAATTTCAATTTAAGCACTTTATGCATAAAATTTCTTCACGAAATTTTCACACAATCATGCAATCATATCATAGACCTAAAAATAATCATAAAATAATTATCTCTATCTCAGATTTTGTGGTCAGGAAACCACTATTCCGACTAGGCCCAAAATCAGGATATTACAACTCTCCCCCCGTTTAGGGATTTTCGTCCTCGAAAATCTTACCAGAAAAGTGGTCTTCACTTTTAATCTCATATTCGGTGCCGAAAAACTTTCACTTAGCTGCACCTCCAATACATCTCTTTAATTTCTCATATGATCTAAAAGCTTACAGTCTCAACTCTCAACTGTTCTTAAATTTTCAACCCTTCTCAGTTTCCCATGATATCATGACATAAAACCCAGATCTCAACTTGATTTAATGGAGAGCGGAATTCCAAGAAATCCAACAATCAAAGATACCTGAAATTCCATGAATCTGATGAGTAGGAATTCATTCAATACATATATGATTTATAGATCTCGCCAAACATTTAACAATAGGATACATCACATTTTCCTCTTTCCACCATGGAAATATTTCTGACATGGCCTCAAGAATAATCCTTCTCATTTCCATCCCAATATCAACACTGACAAGGATAATTTTGATAGATCCCAATGTTCGGCTTTAACCCCTTTAACAACTCCGATTTTATGTAACATCGAATGCTCTAAACTATCGTATTACCTCACTGTCTTGAAACACATCACAATTCCTACAACAGTACATTACTGAAAGTCAGGAAGTCTTTACTCAATGTAGACTAGTCTAGTTTAGACGCTTCGGTTAACAATATTCTCATCTATCCAAACTTTGTCAACGTGTAATAAACTTTTCAGCTTTCACAAGACGAAAACCTTATCATCCGTAGTGATTTTAACTAATATCCAACTCTTTCTAATAAATATACACTTCTCGTTCAGACTATTTACTCTTTTATCCGTACAAAAATGAAATTATATTATCAGACTTGAAAAAAATAATCCTGACATAATTGTCACATGAAATCTTTCAAATAAATAATTCACCATACCGACTGAAACTCGCGCTTTTATTACCTATGCCTTTACTAATGTCAAATCCTTATATAGAAATTAGAAAAAAATCCCAATACTAAAATCACCACATTACCAAGATCAAATTAGAAGTATAATCATATTTGACATGATTATCACGAGCTGAAGAATGTACTTCGAACATGAGTCATAATTAACAAATTATGGAACAAAGATAACAAGAAAACCGAATAAAGAAACCCAGTATAAAGAGATCCAGGATAAAGAAACCCAAGATACGATACTATGCCGGAGAATCGAAAACCAAACTCATAGAGAAAATACAGAATACCGTGATAATTCTTCAAAGAAAGAAAGTTAAGAAGAAAACATCATTTAATCCCACTGAAATCAAATATAACAAGAACAATATATCTTCCCATACATATATATCAAATGAAGCATCAAGTAGATGAAACAGAATCATAATATCATATGTATTCTCTCATCAATTCTTATCAGACGAAATGAAATACATTACCCGATGAAATAGAGCAATATAAATTATAAACCAGTCAGACTACCAATGCTTTCATCCAACAGCAGAATTAGAAGACATTCCCATATAACAAGAATTTCTTCAGAAGATCAATAGCCATAGAAATATTTCTGAGAACGGGTGAACACATAGAACATCTCAAAAGAGACTGCTAAATCTGTCCAGTCATAACTGTCACACTCAGATAATTCACATTTCAAATATCATTTCCCCAACTAGTTCTGCCGTCACAAATTTCATATCAAACCATTCACTAAAGAATGCCAGTTCTGAATAAATTTCGATTTACACTTTTCTCGACCTTGCACCTGAGTAATTCGATTTACCAAAGAGAATTCCTTCTCTAATTGGGATAGTGCATAACTCCAATAATCTTTACGTCAATCCGACACTTTACTGGCTCTGAGTTTACTTATCAGCTCATTTTCAATCTCTGACCATACTTATAATTATTCTATCACTAAACTCTTTGGGTTCTCAACCGAAAACTTATTCAATACAAATCTCATGAAATTCCATTATAAGTACCACTTCGGTAAGGGGGAGGGGTTGTAGGACCTCTGACTCGACTTTCTTATACATACACATATGACATAACTCCCGTCATCATAGCAACATCATCAAAATCATGTCATTCATTCAGGCAATGCAACATTCATGTTGGCTTACACAAATTTTCCTATTGTCCATTTAGACAATATACTTATGCATACATTCTATGTTTTCTAGATAGCTTTACTTATCCATTCATTTAATTAAATTAATTCATGCTCATGACATCATATATGACCAAAAAAATATAGATATTTGCATCGCAATCACAACTTTCATTTCGTGCATCATCATGTACATATCATTACAATCATATAATTCAGTCCAACAATTTAACATAGATAAGTTCATTTCATTATAATCCTTTATCTCATAAAAATTATATATCATTAGCATTCATCAACATTCGACGTCCAAATCATGACAATGACATTTTCATTCATATCATAATATTATGACTTTTATTCATACCTCTACTACTTTCTATTTATTCCATTCATCTTATCAAGTAAGCCATATACACTACATCATATGAGCATTAAGCAAGTATGGATATTTATCACATATGTATCATAAACTTTTATTCATACTTTTCTAAACCGAGACTTATCATAATCATAATTTTACTCAAATACCTTCACATAACATTGAACATGGTCGGCGCAGCTCGGTTGGAGAGTACCCTGTGTAAATAAGACGGTACTCATACGCGTCGAAAGACATCACACTATCACAGATCAGTGGCATGTATAGCTAAACTTTTATACATGCTAGGTTAGTCCGAGAACCGACTAAACCTGCTTTGATACCACCAAATGTAACGCCCAGTACCCGAGACCGTCGCCGGAGTCGAACACGAGGTGTTAATAGACTTAATTCATTACTTAAACAGCTCAAACAATTTATTTTTAAAATTTTCAGTCAAGATAACAATCTGCGTCATAGTCGCTTAAAAATTCATATATCGAGTTACGAAACTCGAAATCCAATTTCGTAAATTTTCCCTGAAACTAGACTCATATAGTACAGTTTATTAGTTAAAGTCTCCCCTGTTTCAGAGTTTGACTGCTCTGACCTCTGTGTATTACGAATCAAATATCTCCCTGTACAATGTTTCAATGACTATACCGTTTGCTTCTAATACAACTAGACTCAATAAGGAATCTGTACATATAAATTATGACTTCTAATTATCTTTGAACAATTTATGGTGAATTTCCAAATTCAAAACAGGGAATCCAGAAATTGCTCTGGCCCTGTTTGACAAAAAATTAAACATCTCATAAATATAACTCCTATAACTGTTTTGTTCCATCCATATGAAAATAGACTCATAATTCTTCAATTCCATATATTATTCATCATCTAATTGTATCTCTACTATTTTTAGTGATTTTTCAAACTCACGTCACTGCTGCTGTCTAAATCTATTTTATGATAAATTTTACCTATTTCATGGTTTCCATGGAGTAGCTAGCAATTTAGCATACATAACACCAAATATGATCATGATTAGCCATTCCAATGGCTAATCATTACCAAGCATTTCCATACCACTCAATAACCATATCATAAGACCATATACACAAAATGATTATAATGCTATACATGCAATACTCAAAATATACAAGCCATTATGCCAAGATAGTATACGGATAGTGTGAGCGTGCCTCCGACCGTTTCCGATTTCTGAGCTGGCTTGTCATCACTACAAGGACTGAAAAGGAGGGAGTAAGCATAAATGCTTAGTAAGTTCACATGCAAATAGCAAGTAACATAACTATATAAGCAAACATAAAACATCATTTGCATAATCATCACCGAGACATTCATATCACATTTTCATTTATCATCTTACCATATTGTTGTTATATCGAGTTTTCAACCCGAAGGTTAAGTACATACCTGTTCAAAGTATTCATTTCACAACACTTACCAATACGTCCCTTTCATCTCGAGTATTCCTCCGCTTGAGTAAAATTTTACCCGTTGAACACATCTGAATATAATTCGGATACATGGAAAGTTTGCACATAAGTGCCACATATGCAGCCAAGCTACTATGTAACCTGCCAATAAGCGAACTCAAACTCAACTCAACGAGCTCAGGCGTTCGCATCCATGAGTGAACTCGGACTCAACTGAACGAGTTCGGATGCCTAGTTACATCTCACGAACTCGGACTCAACTCAACGAGTTCGGACATTTGCATCCATAAGTGAACTCGGACTCAACTCAACGAGTTCGGATGCTCAACCATCCTAGTGACATGTTAGTTGTATCCTAATCTATTCCTAAGGTTCAACGGGATTTTCCTCGAACACATATCCTTGCCATCTTCCGTAAAATATCAAAACCAATACTGGGTAGTACTTTATATTTAACAATTGATACACATAATTTGCATTTTATTCGAAAATAACCACAAAGCATATATTTCATAATAAAAATCAACATATCATATAATTAACATCAATAACTTAAAAATAACAATTATGCTACATTATTTACACATGATCTTACCTCGTATGCAATGGCTACTTTTACCATTTCGTCCACAACTTGGTATTTTCCCCATTTTAGTCCGAATTTCAGTTTTCCTTGCTAATCGAGCTTGGAAGCTTGAAAAACCCTAGCCATGGTTTCTCCTTGATATATTCAGCCATGGGGTTGAAGATGAGCAAAATTGGCTTTTAATTTTGTATTTTAATTCATTTTACCCCTAAATGACCAAAATGCCATTACTACTAAACTTTCCAAAAATTCCATCCATGTCCAATTTTTGTCCATAGACTTAGAAATTGGTAAAATTGCTATTTAAGACCTCTTAATTAATATTTCAAAACAATTTCATACTAGAAACTTCTAGAATTCAAGTTTTACAAATTATTCGATTTAGTCCCTAATTTCAATTTAAGCACTTTATGCATAAAATTTCTTCACAAAATTTTCACACAATCATGCAATCATATCATAGACCTCAAAATAATCATAAAATAATTATCTCTATCTCGGATTTTGTGGTCACGAAACCACTATTCCGACTAGGCCCAAAATTAGGATATTACAACTCTCCCCCCTTTAGGGATTTTCGTCCCCGAAAATCTTACCAGAAAAGTGGTCTTCACTTTTAATCTCATATTTGGTGCCGAAAAACTTTCACTTAGGCTGTACCTCCAATACATCTCTTTAATTTCTCATGTGATCTGAAAGCTTACAGTCTCAACTCTCAACAGTTCTTAAATTTTCAACCCTTCTCAGTTTCCCATGATATCATGACATAAAACCCAGATCTCAACTTGATTTAATGGAGATCGGAATTCCAAGAAATCAAACAATCAAAGAGACCTGAAATTCCATGAATCTGATGAGTATGAATTCATTCAATACATATATGATTTATAGATCTCGCTAAACATTTAACAATAGGATACATCACATTTTCCTCTTCCGCCATGGAAATATTTCTGACATGGCCTCAAGAATAATCCTTCTTATTTCCATCCCAATATCAACACTGACAAGGATAATTTTGATAGATCCAAATGTTCGGCTTTAACCCCTTTAACAACTCCGATTTTATGTAACATCGAATGCTCTAAACTATCGCATTACCTCACTGTCTTGAAACACATCACAATTCATACAACAGTACATTACTGAAAGTCAGGAAGTCTTTACTCAATGTAGACTAGTCTAGTTTAGACGCTTCGGTTACCAATATTCTCATCTATCCAAACTTTGTCAACATGTAATAAACTTTTCAGCCTTCACAAGACGAAAACCTTATCATCCGTAGTGATTTTAACTAATATCCAACTCTTTCTAATAAATATACACTTCTCGTTCAGACTATTTACTCTTTTATCCGTACAAAAATGAAATTATATTATCAGACTTGAAAAAAATAATCCTGACATAATTGTCACATGAAATCTTTCAAATAAATAATTCACCATACCGACTGAAACTCGTGCTTTTATTACCTATGCCTTTTGTGACACCCCTAATTTGACCCTAGTCGGAAAGTGGTTTCGGGACCACAAAACCGAGTCACAAAAATAATTAATTGTTATATTTTATGCTTATTATTTATGAATAAGTATGTGTGAAAATTTCATGCTTTAAATTTTGTCATTTGGATGTGAAATAAATAAAAAGGGGCTTATGTGAAAAATCTTGAAAATGTCATAGGTAAATTGGAAGTGGCTAAAAATTGCATGGTTTGAAGCATGAGGGACTTGCATGTCAAACATTCCTTTTTCTTGGTAGTGGACGGCAAGGATGGGCATAAATGACACATTTTGGCATTTTGTGCTTTGTATGTTAGTAAATAATGTTAATAATATATTTGTTTATATTAAAGAAAGTGGTTTCATAAAATAGAAATAATAAAAGTTAATGAAATAAATGAATGAAACATGTTTGAGGTGAAAATAACAAGGCCATTTCTTCTTCTTCTTGCCGTGAGTTGAGAAACAAAATAGAAACCTTGAGCTTAGGGCATTCGGCAAAAGAAGACTTCAAATAAGGTAAGGTTCATGTTATTTTCTTTGAAAAGTTGTGAATTTTGGTTGGTTTTGAAGCTTGCAACAAGACCCATGTGAAAATTTTTGTGTTCATGAAGCATGTAGCAATCGGTCATGAGCTTAATGGGGTATATTTTGTATGTTTGATGATTTTGGGAGGATAATTGATTCTAGTTGAGTATGAACAAACTAAATGTGCTTGATGGCTCAAATGAGCTTGGAAAGTTGGCCAATGTAGTTTAAGTTCATGAATTAGGGCATAATTTCATTCGGCCATGGAAATTGAGCATGGAAAAAAAATCTGGTGTGGGATATATGAAGCTGAAAATTTAGTTTGAAGTGTGGTAATTGTGTTAAAGATGAACATTAAACCTTTATGTTTTATGGTCTTGTAAGTTAGGTGTAAAACCCATGGCCTTTTTATGCTTGGCATGGAATTAGTGGTTAAATGAGTTATGAACCTATTATAATTTGAAATTTTGATGGTTTTATGGAGAAGGGGGCATTCGGAAATAGAGGTTAAATTATAATAACCTCACCTTAGTGAATTGAAGTAAAATTTGACTTTTTATAGGATTAAATTACCAATGACCGAATGTGATGAAATTGTCAAGAAATAAATTTGATTAAATGAGATTCGGTTAATGGTGGGTGTATAGAATAATTGAATGCTAATTTGATTAACTCTCTAATGGTTAAATGTGTTAAACCTTAAAGCATGATTTAGTTTAACCAAGGGAGAACTTGTATATTTGTAGGAGGGCATGTTTGAACGTGTATTGATAATTGATTTTGAAGGTTCGACTTTATGCCTTGATAGTTGGTTTTGAAGTATATGATGTCTTGGTATAAATATATGTGCATTCGGTTACTTTCATAACATGCATTTAAAGTGTCCTTTGGATGCAATTGCTTATGCACTTGAGGGTATATGAGTTAATTTTCTTTATGGCAAATTTGGATAAGAAGCTAACTAATAATATGCTAAGGTAGTCATGTGGATAATCGGCTTTGTGAATATTATTAAAGGTGTAATTAGTTATATGCATAGGTCATCGGTAAAATTGACCACATAACTAGTATATGTATATAAGGTGACATGGTGATACCTAGGTAAATGTATTTGGGATGGTTTTTATGAAATACCGAATGTGTGCAGATGTATCGAGGTGTTGCCTTATGTATGAGTTTCATTGAGAAGATTTACCTTGTTGTTTTTAATGATATAACAAGGTGATTAAAATAGTTTAAATTTTGTTAGTTAAACTCAAGAGCATAGAGGGGCAATTTTGGATAAAGAGAAAGTAAACGAATAGCCGTGGATATCTAGTCGTCGACCACTTCCGAGGTAAGTTTTAAGTGATTAAACGTTGAGTAAATTCAATTATAATAGGACATGATGAGTTGATTTAATAAGATATGATGTGGCCATGATATGTTCTAAGCTCAAATGGTAAGTTCTTAAGTGTTTGAGCTTGGGAATTTAAGGGTAATTTGAAATAGTCTGCTTAGGACAGCAGCAGTAACGTGACTTTAGAAAATCACCATAAATTTATGGACTTGAATTAGAGGCTGAATGAGACATGAAATTAAAGCTTGATGAGTCTAGTTTCTTATAAAATAAACCGTGTAAGCAAAGGAATTTCCTATAAAGAGATATTTAAAGTTGTGTGAGACGGTGTCAGAATGACTCCGAAATCCCCTGTTCTGTTTTAAGAAAATCACTATAATTTGTACAAAAATGGTTACAAGATAAAATTTATATTATTAGACTCCTTAATGAGTCTAGTTTCAAATGAAATCAAATAGAACATACTTTGAATTCTGTACAATGAGAATTTTGATTCTTAGTGAAGACTGGTCAGATTAGTCAAACAGTGAAACAGGGGAAACTTTAAGAAAAATCTGGTATTGATTGGCCAAACCTAAAATTCTGAAAAATTTATGGATGAAAGATATATGAGTCTATATTCAGGGAAAATTAACGGAAAGTGATTTGGAGTCTTGTAGCTCTGATTATAAATAATCTAGTGACCATTTCTCAGGAAAACAGCTCGTAGTGAATATGTGATTTTGTTGTAAACATGGATAAAACTTGTTTTAGTTGCTCATAAGCTATTGATTAAACCCATACTTGAATTCTAAATCGTGATATTGTAAGTTTATGAGTATTCGAATATGAAATGATAGTATGGCGTAAAATTGAATTATTCATTGGAAAGTGATGGATGTAGATTCGGCCAAGACCAAGTCTGTACATGATAGTATATGTGGTATGTGAAGTATATTTGAATAAATGTGAAAGTGTATATATGTGATAAGGCCTAATGGCCGATGTGATGAATGTGAAGGTGTATATATGTGATAAGGCCTAATAGCCGATGTGATGAATGTGAAAGTGTATATATATGTGATAAGGCCTAATAGCCGATGTGATGAATGTGAAAGTGTATATATATATGTGATAAGGCCTAATGGCCGATGTGATGAATGTGAAAGTGTATATATGTGATAAGGCCGAATGGCCAATGTGATGAATGTGAAAGTGTATATATGTGATAGGGCCGAGTGGCCAACGTGATGGATGTGAAAGTGTATAAATGTGATAAGTTTCGAAGGGCATTTGTGTCAGTACTATATCCGGGTTAAAACCCCGCAGGCTTTATGCGAGAATATTATCACTGATTAATGTCCGTAGGCTTCGTGCTCGTACTATATCCGAGCTTTAAAGACCCGATGACTACGTGTGGAGATTTTGTCCAGGTAAGCCCCGAACTAAAGGTTTTGCTGAAGATTCAAGTAAAGCGTAAGATTATACAACTTCACAGTAACAATTGGTAATAAATACGTTCAATGCGTTAAGTTGGTCAGGTATGTATTTTGAGATTATATTTAAGTTTGATTTAGACTAAATCACAAGGTCGTTATGTGATGCACATGTGAGTAAAGCAATAAGACTGTTCTATGATTATTGTGCATTTGGTCAATGTGGAAAGTCAGGAGAAAAAATATGTAATGTACCTATGATCATAAGAGGTCACTATCAAGTGAGAATTTATCTGCCTATTATATATGATGAGAAGTGCATATTCGGTAAAGGGATGGTATGCCCGAAGGAAGAGTGAAATAAAAATATGAACAACTATGTTATAATTTGATTGTTATCTGTTGACACTGCTTAAAACTTACTAAGCATTATAATGCTTACTCGTGTACTTTGTTTCCTCTGTTTTATAGATCTCATTTGGAAGCTACAGGCTCGGGGATCATCAGCAACTAGTCACACTATCACTATCCACTGTTTGGTACTGCTACGTTTTGGATTATCTTATGGCATGTATAGAATAGACTAGTAGTGAGAGGATATTTTGGTTAATGTATATAAGCCATGCGAAAATGGCATCTTTTGAATGTGTACTTATAGAAGTTTACATTTTATCCCTGGTTGTGTTTAGTGTTTATCCAAATGAATGATCCAAAAAAAAAAGTTTTACCGTTTTGTCATGAGTTACAAGTCCGGTAATACCCCTTACTTATTCCGGCGATGGTTACGGGATAGGGGTGTTACACCTTTACTGATGTCAAATCCTTATATAGAAATTAGAAAAAAATCCCAATACTAAAATCACCACATTACCAAGATCAAATTAGAAGTATAGTCATATTTGACATGATTATCACGAGCTGAAGAATGTACTTCGAACATGAGTCATAATTGACAAATTATGGAACAAAGATAACAAGAAAACCGAATAAAGAAACCCAGAATAAAGAGATCTAGGATAAAGAAACCCAAGATACGATACTATGCCGGAGAATCGAAAACCAAACTCATAGAGAAAATACAGAATACCGGGATAATTCTTCAAAGAAAGAAAGTTAAGAAGAAAACATCATTTAATCCCACTGAAATCAAATATAACAAGAACAATATATCTTCCCATACATATATATCAAATGAAGCATCAAGTAGAAGAAACAGAATCATAATATCATATGTATTCTCTCATCAATTCTTATCAGAGGAAATGAAATACAATACCCGATGAAATAGAGCAATATAAATTATAAACCAGTCAGACTACCAATGCTTTCATCCAACAGCAGAATTAGAAGACATTCCCATATAACAAGAATTTCTTCAGAAGATCAATAGCCATAGAAATATTTCTGAGAATGGGTGAACACATAGAACATCTCAAAAGAGACTGCTAAATCTGTCCAGTCATAACTGTCACACTCAGATAATTCACATTTCAAATATCATTTCCCCAACTAGTTCTGCCATCACAAATTTCATATTAAACCATTCACTAAAGAATGCCAGTTCTGAATAAATTTCGATTTACACTTTTCTCGACCTTGCACCTGAGTAATTCGATTTACCAAAGAGAATTCCTTCTCTAATTGGGATAGTGTATAACTCCAATAATCTTTACGTCAATCCGATACTTTACTGGCTCTGACTTTACTTATCAGCTCATTTTCAATCTCTGATCATACTTATAATTATTCTATCACTAAACTCTTTGGGTTCTCAACCGAAAACTTATTCAATACAAATCTCATGAAATTCCATTATAAGTACCACTTCGGTAAGGGGGAGGGGTTGTAGGACCTCTGACTCGACTTTCTTATACATACACATATGACATAACTCCCGTCATCATAGCAACATCATCAAAATCATGTCATTCATTCAGGCAATGCAACATTCATGTTGGCTTACACAAATTTTCCTATTGTCCATTTAGACAATATACTTATGCATACATTCTATGTTTTCTAGATAGCTTTACTTATCCATTCATTTAATTAAATTAATTCATACTCATGACATCATATAAGACCAAAAAAAAATAGATATTTGCATCGCAATCACAACTTTCATTTCGTGCATCATCATGTACATATCATTACAATCATATAATTCAGTCCAACAATTTAACATAGATAAGTTCATTTCATTATAATCCTTTATCTCATAAAAATTATATATCATTGGCATTCATCAACATTCGACGTCCAAATCAAGACAATGACATTTTCATTCATATCATAATATTATGACTTTTATTCATACCTCTACTACTTTCTATTTATTCCGTTCATCTTATCAAGTAAGCCATATACACTACATCATATGAGCATTAAGCAAGTATGGATATTTATCACATATGTATCATAAACTTTTCTTTTCTAAACTGAGACTTATCATAATCATAATTTTACTCAAATACCTTCACATAACATTGAACATGGTCGGTGCAGCTCGGTTGGAGAGTACCCTGTCTAAATAAGACGGTACTCATACGCGTCCGAAGACATCACACTATCACAGATCAGTGGCATGTATAGCTAAACTTTTATACATGCTAGGTTAGTCCGAGAACCGACTAAACTTGCTCCGATACCACCAAATGTAACGCCCTGTACCCGAGACCGTCGCCGGTGTCGAACACGAGGTGTTAATAGACTTAATTCATTACTTAAACAGCTCAAACAATTTATTTTTAAAATTTTCAGTCAAGATAACAATCTGCATCATGGTCGCTTAAAAATTCATATATCTAGTTACGAAACTCGAAATCCAATTTCGTAAATTTTTCCTGAAACTTGACTCATATATCTATTTAATTATTTTTTTTATAGAATTTTTGGTTGAGCAAATTAGTACAGTTTATTAGTTAAAGTCTCCCCTGTTTTAGAGTTTGACTGCTCTGACCTCTGTGTATTACGAATCAAATATCTCCCTGTACAGAGTTTCAATGACTATAACGTTTGCTTTTAATAAAACTAGACTCAATAAAGAATCTGTACATATAAATTATGACTTCTAATTATCTTTGAAAAATTTATGGTGAATTTCCAAATTCAGAACAGGGGATCCAGAAATTGCTCTGGCCCTGTTTCACAAAAATTTAAGCATCTCATAAAATATAACTCATATACCTATTTTGTTCCATCCATATGAAAATATACTCATAATTCTTCAATTCCATATATTATTCATCATCTAATTGTTTCTCTACTATTTTTAGTGATTTTTCAAACTCACGTCACTACTGCTGTCTGAATCTATTTTATGATAAATTTTACCTATTTCATGGTTTCCATGGATTAGCTAGCAATTTAGCATACATAACACCAAATATGATCATGATTAGCCATTCCAATAGCTAATCATTACCAAGCATTTCCATACCACTCAATAACCATATCATAAGACCATATACACAAAATGAATATAATGCTATACATGCCATACTCAAAATATAGAAGCCATTATGCCAAGATGGTATACGGATAGTGTGAGCGTGTCTCCGACCGTTTCCGATTTCCGAGCTGGCTTGTCAACACTACAAGGACTGAAAAGGAGGGAGTAAGCATAAATGCTTAGTAAGTTCACATGCAAATAGCAAGTAACATAACTATATAAGCAAACATAAAACATCATTTGCATAATCATCACCGAGACATTCATATCACATTTTCATTTATCATCTTACCATATTGTTGTTATATCGAGTTTTCAACCCGAGGGTTAAGTACATACCTGTTCAAAGTATTCATTTCACAACACTTACCAGTACGTCCCTTTCATCTCGAGTATTCCTCCGCTTGAGTAAAATTTTACCCGGTGAACACATCGGGATATAATTCGGATACATGGAAAGTTTGCACATAAGTGCCACATATGTAGCCAAGCTACTATATAACCCGCCCATAAGCGAACTCGGACTCAACTCTACGAGATCGGGCGTTCGCATCCAGGAGTGAACTCGGACTCAACTCAACGAGTTCGGATGCCTAGTTACATCTCACGAACTCGGACTCAACTCAACGAGTTTGGACATTTGCATCCATAAGTGAACTCGGACTCAACTCAACGAGTTCGGATGCTCAACCATCCTAGTGACATGTCAGTCGTATCCTGATCTATTCCTAAGGTTCAACGGGATTTTCCTCGAACTCATATCCTTGCCATCTTCCGTAAAATACCAAAACCAATACTCGGTAGTACTTTATATTTAACAATTAATACACATAATTTGGATTTTATTCGAAAATAACCACAAAGCATATATTTCATAATAAAAATCAACATATCATATAATTAACATCAATAACTTAAAAATAAAACTTACCTCATATGCGAAAATGGCTACTTTTACCATTTCGTCCACAACTTGGTATTTTCCCCATTTTAGTCCGAATTTCAGTTTTCCTTGCTAATCGAGCTTGGAAGCTTGAAAAACCCTAGCCATGGTTTCTCCTTGATATATTCGTCCATGGGATTGAAGATGAGCAAAATTGGCTTTTAATTTTGTATTTAATTCATTTTACCCCTAAATGACCAAAATGCCCTTACTACTAAACTTTCCAAAAATTCCATCCATGTCCAATTTTTGTCCATAGACTTAGAAATTGGTAAAATTGCTATTTAAGACCTCCTAATTAATATTTCAAAACAATTTCATACTAGAAACTTCTAGAATGCAAGTTTTACAAATTATTCGATTTAGTCCCTAATTTAAATTTAAGCACTTTATGCATAAAATTTCTTCACGAAATTTTCACACAATCATGCAATCATATCATAGACCTCAAAATAATCATAAAATAATTATCTCTATCTCGGATTTTGTGATCACGAAACCACTATTCTGACTAGACCCAAAATCAGGATATTACAACTCTCCTCCCCTTTAGGGATTTTCGTCCCCGAAAATTTTACCAGAAAAGTGGTCTTCACTTTTAATCTCATATTCGGTGCCGAAAAACTTTCACTTAGGCTGTACCTCCAATACATCTCTTTAATTTCTTATGTGATCTGAAAGCTTACAGTCTCAACTCTCAACTGTTCTTAAATTTTCAACCCTTCTCAGTTTCCCATGATATCATGACAAAAAACCCAGATCTCAACTTAATTTAATGGAGATCGGAATTCCAAGAAATCCAACAATCAAAGAGACCTGAAATTCCATGAATCTGATGAGTAGGAATTCATTCAATACATATATGATTTATAGATCTCGCCAAACTTTTAACAATAGGATACATCACATTTTCCTCTTTCCGCCATGGAAATATTTCTGACATGGCCTCAAGAATAATCCTTCTTATTTCCATCCCAATATCAACACTGACAAGGATAATTTTGATAGATCCAAATGTTCGGCTTTAACCCCTTTAACAACTCCGATTTTATGTAACATCGAATGCTCTAAACTATCGCATTACCTCACTGTCTTGAAACACATCACAATTCATACAACAGTACATTACTGAAAGTCAGGAAGTCTTTACTTAATGTAGACTTGTCTAGTTTAGACGCTTTAGTTACCAATATTCTCATCTATCCAAACTTTGTCAAAATGTAATAAACTTTTCAGCTTTCACAAGACAAAAACCTTATCATCCGTAGCGATTTTAACTAATATCCAACTCTTTCTAATAAATATACACTTCTCGTTCAGACTATTTACTCTTTTATCCGTACAAAAATGAAATTATATTATCAGACTTGAAAAAAATAATCCTGACATAATTGTCACATGAAATCTTTCAAATAAATAATTCACCATACCGACTGAAACTCGCGCTTTTATTACCTATGCCTTTACTGATGTCAAATCCTTATATAGAAATTAGAAAAAAATCCCAATACTAAAATCACCACATTACCAAGATCAAATTAGAAGTATAGTCATATATGACATGATTATCACGAGCTGAAGAACGTACTTCGAACTTGAGTCATAATTGACAAATTATGGAACAAAGATAACAAGAAAACCAAAAAATAAACCCAGAATAAAGAGATCCAGGATAAAGAAACCCAAGACACGATACTATGCCGGAGAATCGAAAACCAAACTCATAGAGAAAATACAGAATACCCCGATAATTCTTCAAAGAAAGAAAGTTAAGAAGAAAACATCATTTTATCCCACTAAAATCAAATATAACAAGAACAATATATCTTCCCATACATATATATCAGATGAAGCATCAAGTAGAAGAAACAGAATCATAATATCATATGTATTCTCTCATCAATTCTTATCAGACGAAATGAAATACAATACCCGATGAAATAGAGCAATATAAATTATAAACCAGTCAGACTACCAATGCTTTCATCCAACAGCAGAATTAGAAGACATTCCCATATAACAAGAATTTCTTCAGAAGATCAATAGCCATAGAAATATTTCTGAGAACGGGTGAACACATAGAACATCTCAAAAGAGACTGCTAAATCTGTCCAGTCATAACTGTCACACTCAGATAATTCACATTTCAAATATCATTTCCCCATCTAGTTCTGCCGTCACAAATTTCATATTAAACCATTCACTAAAGAATGCCAGTTCTGAATAAATTTTGATTTACACTTTTCTCGACCTTGCACCTGAGTAATTCGATTTACCAAAGAGAATTCCTTCTCTAATTGGGATAGTGTATAACTCCAATAATCTTTACGTCAATCCGATACTTTACTAGCTCCGACTTTACTTATCAGCTCATTTTCAATCTCTGATCATACTTATAATTATTCTATCACTAAACTCTTTGGGTTCTCAACCGGAAACTAATTCAATACAAATCTCATGAAATTCCATTATAAATACCACTTCGGTAAGGGGGAGGGGTTGTAGGACCTCTGACTCGACTTTCTTATACATACACATATGACATAACTCCCGTCATCATAGCAGCATCATCAAAATCATGTCATTCATTCAGGCAATGCAACATTCATGTTGGCTTACACAAATTTTCCTATTGTCCATTTAGGCAATATACTTATGCATACATTCTATGTTTTCTAGATAGCTTTACTTATCCATTCATTTAATTAAATTAATTCATGCTCATGACATCATATAAGACCAAAAAAACATAGATATTTGCATCACAATCACAACTTTCATTTCGTGCATCATCATGTACATATCATTACAATCATATAATTCAGTCCAACAATTTAACATAGATAAGTTCATTTCATTATAATCCTTTATCTCATAAAAATTATATATCATTAGCATTCATCAACATTCGACGTCCAAATCAAGACAATGAAATTTTCATTCATATCATAACATTCTGGCTTTTATTCATACCTCTACTACTTTCTATTTATTCCGTTCATCTTATCAAGTAAGCCATATACGCTACATCATATGAGCATTAAGCAAGTATGGATATTTATCACATATGTATCATAAACTTTTATTCATACTTTTCTAAACCGAGACTTATCATAATCATAATTTTACTCAAATACCTTCACATAACATTGAACATGGTCGGCGCAGCTCGGTTGGAGAGTACCCTATCTAAATAAGACGGTACTCATACACGTCAGAAGACATCACACTATCACAGATCAGTGGCATGTATAGTTAAACTTTTATACATGCTAGGTTAGTCCGAGAACCGACTAAACCTGCTCCAATACTACCAAATGTAACGCCCCCTACCTGAGACCGTCGCCGGTGTCGAACACGAGGTGTTAATAGACTTAATTCATTACTTAAACAGCTCAAACAATTTATTTTTAAAATTTTCAGTCAAGATAACAATCTGCGTCATAGTCGCTTAAAAATTCATATATCGAGTTACGAAACTCGAAATCCAATCCCGTAAAATTTTCCTGAAACTAGACTCATATATCTATTTAATTATTGTTTTTATAGAATTTTTGGTCAAGCAAATTAGTACAGTTTATTAGTTAAAGTCTCCCTTGTTTCAGAGTTTGACTGCTCTGACCTCTGTGTATTACGAATCAAATATCTCCCTGTACAGAGTTTTAATGACTATACCGTTTGCTTCTAATAAAACTAGACTCAATAAGGAATCTGTACATATAAATTATGACTTCTATCTTTGAACAATTTATGGTGAATTTCCAAATTCAGAACAGGGGATCCAGAAATTGCTCTGGCCCTGTTTCACAAAAATTTAAACATCTCATAAAATATAACTCATATACCTGTTTTGTTCCATCCATATGAAAATAGACTCATAATTCTTCATCTAATTGTATCTCTACTATTTTTAGTGATTTTTCAAACTCGCGTCACTGCTGCTGTCTGAATCTATTTTATGATAAATTTTACCTATTTCATGGTTTCCATGGATTAGCTAGCAATTTAGCATACATAACACCAAATATGATCATGATTAACCATTCCAATGGCTAATCATTACCAAGCATTTCCATACCACTCAATAACCATATCATAAGACCATATACACAAAATGATTATAATGCTATACATGCCATACTCAAAATATACAAGCCATTATGCCAAGATGGTATACGGATAGTGTGAGCGTGCCTCCGACTGTTTCCGATTTCCGAGATGGCTTGTCAACACTACAAGGAATGAAAAGGAGGGAGTAAGCATAAATGCTTAGTAAGTTCACATGCAAATAGCAAGTAACATAACTATATAAGAAAACATAAAACATCATTTGCATAATCATCACCGAGACATTCATATCTCATTTTCATTTATCATCTTACCATATTGTTGTTATATCGAGTTTTCAACCCGAGGGTTAAGTACATACCTGTTCAAAGTATTCATTTCACAACACTTACCAATACGTCCCTTTCATCTCGAGTATTCCTCCGCTTGAGTAAAAATTTACCCGCTGAACATATCGGAGTATAATTCGGATACATGGAAAGTTTGCACATAAGTGCCACATATGTAGCCAAGCTACTATGTAACCTGCCCATAAGCGAACTCGGACTCAACTCAACGAGCTCGAGCGTTCGCATCCAGGAGTGAACTCGGACTCAACTCAACGAGTTCGGATGCCTAGTTACATCTCACGAACTTGGACTCAACTCAACGAGTTCGGACATTTGCATCCATAAGTGAACTCGGACTCAACTCAACGAGTTCGGATGCTCAACCATCCTAGTGACATGTCAGTTGTATCCTAATCTATTCCTAAGGTTCAACGGGATTTTCCTCGAACACATATCCTTGCCATCTTCCATAAAATACCAAAACCAATACTCGGTAGTACTTTATATTTAACAATTAATACACATAATTTACATTTTATTCGAAAATAACCACAAAGCATATATTTCATAATAAAAATCAACATATCATATAATTAACATCAATAACTTAAAAATAACAATTATGCTACTTTATTTACACATGAACTTACCTCGTATGCGAAAATGGCTACTTTTACCATTTCGTCCACAACTTGGTATTTTCCCCATTTTAGTCCGAATTTCAGTTTTCCTTGCTAATCGAGCTTGGAAGCTTGAAAAACCCTAGCCATGGTTTCTCCTTGCTATATTCGGCCATGAGGTTGAAGATGAGCAAAATTGGCTTTTAATTTTGTATTTTAATTCATTTTACCCCTAAATGACCAAAATGCTCTTACTACTAAACTTTCCAAAAATTCCATCCATGTCCAATTTTTGTCCATAGACTTAGAAATTGGTAAAATTTCTATATAAGACCTCCTAATTAATATTTCAAAACAATTTCATACTAGAAACTTCTAGAATGCAAGTTTTACAAATTATTCGATTTAGTCCCTAATTTCAATTTAAGCACTTTATGCATAAAATTTCTTCACGAAATTTTCACACAATCATGCAATCATATCATAGACCTCAAAATAATCATAAAATAATTATCTCTATCTCAGATTTTGTGGTCACAAAACCACTATTCCGACTAGGCCCAAAATCAGGATATTACAATACCCGACACTTCTCACCATACAAGTGATGTCTCCAAATCTTCAACTCATATACAATAGCGGCTAGCTCTAGATCATATGTCAGATTCTTCTTCTCATGTGGCTTCAGTTGTCTCGTGGCATATGCTATCACCTTGCCTTATTGCATGAGCACACATCCTAATCCATTCAAGGATGCATCGCTATACATTACGAATTCTTTTCCCAGTTCTAGTTGTACTAAAATTGGGGCTTCAGTCAACAATGCCTTAAGTTTATCGAAACTCTGTTGGCATTTTTCCGTCCAATCGAACTTGACATCTTTCTATAGCAGCCTCGTCATCGGAGTAGCAATCATGGAGAATCCTTTAATGAATCATCTGTAGTAACCCACTAAGCCTAGAAAGCTTTTAATCCCCGATACATTCCTCAGCGGTTTCCATTCAACAATAGTCGAGATCTTACTCGAGTCAACTTTAATTCCATCACCTGACATGATGTGTCCTAAGAATCCGACCTCTCGGAGCCAAAACTCACTTTTACTAAACTTGGCATACAACTGCTTATCTCTTAAAGTTTGCAAAATAGTTCTCAAATGCTTCGCATGCTCACTCCCATCACGAGAATAAATTAATATATCATCAATAAAAACCACAACAAATTTATTCAAGTACAGTCAGAAAATATGGTTCATTAAGTCCATAAACACGATAGGAGCATTTGTTAAGCCAAAGGGCATGACAAGGAACTCATAATGACCATACCTTGTTCGAAATGTCATTTTTGGCACATTTTGCTCCTTAACTCTTAGCTGGTAATAATCAGATCTTAAGTCTATCTTAGAAAATACTGTGGCTCCTTTCAATTGGTCAAACAGATCATAAATCCTTGGCAAAAGATACTTATTCTTCACTGTCACTTTGTTGAGCTATCTGTAGTCTATACATAACCTCATCGACCTGTCTTTCTTTTTCACAAAAAGTATTAGAGCACCCCACGAAGAATAGCTCGGTCTCGCAAAACACTTATCCGTTAACTTTTGTAGCTGGGCTTTCAACTCTTTTAACTCCAATGTTGCTATCCTATATGGGGCAATTGATATAGGTGCAGTACCAGGGACTAACTCGATACCAAACTCGACTTCCCTAGATAGAGGCAGTTCAGGCAACTCTTCTGGAAACACATTCAAAAACTCACATACCACTGGCACTGACTCAATCTTTACGTTCGACACTTGGGTATTCAACACAAATGTGAGACAAGACGCATACCCTTTTCTCATGTATTTTGTAGCAGTCATAGAAGAAATCAGTACAGGTAAGCTATCCGGTTCACCTGATTCAACCCAAATAATATCCCTATTTTCACATTTCAGCTCAATAAACTTACTACCACAGTTTACTAACACATTATGAATAGTCAACTAGTCCATGCTAAGAATTAGGTCAAATTCATCAAATGGTAGTAGCATGAGGTTAGCCGAAAAACAATGAGCTCTAATCATCAAAGGACAGTTTCTACACTCTTTGTCAACTAACACATGCTTGCCTGACGGGTTTGACACTTTTATCACAAATTCTGTAGACTTAATAGGGCATATTCATGCTAGACACCAATTTTACACAAGCATACGAATGGGTAGACCCCAGATCAATCAAAGCTACAATAGAAATATCGTGAAGAAAAAAAGTACACGTAATCACATTCGATGACGATGCCTCTTTGTGAGCGCGAATGACATAAGTCCTTCTACCCTCGAACCTCACAACGGAATCTCTAGGCGCACCTCTGCTATTAGCCATTTTTTTTGGGTTCCTCTGTGGTCTACCTTTCGAAAGAGCATTATTCGCTCTTGCATCTTGCTTTTCACCTTTCTCCTCTATTTCAGGATAGTTTTAGATGAAATAGTTTAACGACCCACATTTGAAACAGCCTCTTTCATTTCCTCGGCACTCACCAAAATGGCGTCTACCGCACTATGAACATTGATCGCGAGGTTTCGTGATAGGTTTTAAATATTTATAATTACTCGTTCTTGAACTAACTATTATCGCAATGTAGGCAAGTGTACCTATCAAACAGTAGTATAGTTTTAGCAAGACCGGATTGTCGAACCCAAAGGAACTAAAAGTACTAGTAATGACTGTCCTTTTATTATCTAGCCTAAGAATAAAGTGGTTTTTTTAATTAACTAATTATCTAAACTAAGAACTCACAGAGAAAAGAATTAGGGAATTTCTTTTGGGAAAATCGATTGAATGAAGACAATACCTAAGGAAAAATCCACCTAGGCTTTACTTGTTATTCTAGCTCCGAATCGGACGATTTATTTATTCAACTTATTCTGTAGAGATCCCTAAGTTATGTTATTATCCCTATTCAAGACTAATAATGTCTAATCCTAAATTAAATAACTGAGACTTTTTTCTAATTAACACTCTAGGGTTGCATTAACTCGATCTATGGATCCCCTTATTAAGTTTCACCGTAATTCGGTAAAATCTTGTCACCCTATTTCTAGGCGTGCAATCAACTTCGCTTAATTATGACAAAAGTACTCTTAGATAGGGTCTATTCCTCCTCTGAATAAGAGCATGTCTTGAATCAAAATCCTGGGATATCAAAACAAGAATTAAGAACAAGTTAAATATTTATCATACGATTCAGAAAATAATAACAAGATTCATCTTAGGTTTCATTCCCCTAAGGTATTTAGGGGTTTTAGTTCATAACTAAATAAGAAAACATCTCAGAAGAATAAAGAATACAAAACATAAAGAAAACCCAAAACTCCTGAAGGGAAATTAATGAGAGATCTTCAGTCTTGATGATGAATTCGACTTCTGAGATGGATCAATCGGCTTCATTGGAGTAATTCCTTACCCCCTCTTCTCCGTCCCTCTTTTTCTCCTCTTATAGGGTGTATTTATAGGCTTTTGAATGCTTAGAAGCCCTCAAAAGTGACCTTTTCTGAATTGGACTTAACTTGGGCTTGACAGGGACACGCCCGTGTGTGATTACTTCAACCCGTGTTCGAGCCTGTTAGAATGGCATGGGGGTGTGTTATACCCGTGTGAGTCATGCTCTAATTCTGCCAGATTGACACGACCGTGTGGTCTGCCCGTGTGAGGAGGTCCAGGCCGTGTTGATTTCGTACTTTGGCCTATTTTCTCTGTTTTTGGCCCATTTTTCATTCCTTTCACTCTCCTATGCTCTCCTAAGTATAAAATATGAAATTAAAGCATTAGAAGCATCGAATTCACCAATTCTAATGAGAAATCATCCATAAAATGCATTAAACATGGGGTAAAAATATGTATAATTTACTGTTTATCAAATACCTCCACACTTAAGCATTTGCTTGTCCTCAAGCAAAATTCTCAACTCATAATCAAAATAAATTCTTCCCATCTTATAATTTCTATCGATAAGATCTCACATTAATCCATAAGTAATCATACATTGAGAATTCAACTAAAAGAACATAAAAGTTTCAAACATTCCAAGTTGAGTTTTTAGTCATGCAAACTTAGGTGCTTCCTTTCGTCTAAGTAATTACCTTTGATTCAGAATATCACAGAGTTTCACATCCTCACTAAAGGTTCACTCAAATCACTCAAGGTGTTTAAGGACAACAAATAAAGCACTCAATAGTCAATAATAAAAAGTCATTACCATAGGCTTGCATGAAAATCAAATCTCCACTACTATAATTTAAGATGATATATCAATCAAAAAGGTCTTAGAGGGTTGTAATGAGGCTTGGTTAGGGGGTGTGGTCACAAGCTGAAAGAAAGGGTTAGAATCGGATTGAATTGAAAAATTTCCTAACTAGAAAAAGAGTTAATCTTCACTTGCGTACAACAGAGCTTTTCTCAAAATATGAAATTATAGATATGCATGCATAGTTTTTTTTTTAAGAACAAGTTAAAATAATATATACTAACTATTAAGAACAAAACATAGTTAGGCAGTCTATTCAACTCAAATCTCAACAAAAATAGGGATTAATTTAGGGGATTTCAACAATAATGGGTTAAAGGTTAATATTAAATGTAATACAAGAAATGGTTTGTTAGGCTCAAGGGGGTTTACTAGGGGTTAATCGTGGAGGTAGGCTTTTCATGGCATGAGTGGGTTAATCCCAAGTGCCTTAATCATTTTGACATATCAAATCAAATGGTGTGGTCTCGACATGCATAATCAAGCAAGTTCTAGAATAACAGTTCAATACTGACGCACTCAAAGCAATAATAAAAGTGAGCATGAAAGGATTAATAGATGCTCAAACGGCTCAAAAATCTCACAATAAATTATGGCTTTTTGATGTTTAGACTCATAAATTCCAGTTCAAAGTAATACCTAGACTTGGGGAAACAACCTATAATTTTAAATTCCTAAAAATCAACTTATCATGCTTGATTCTCTAATGTCTTAAAGTTTAAAAAATCAATGCATAAACCCCTATGTTGTAATTCAAGATATATCAATAAAAATCATAAATTAATTAAAATTTATGCTAAATATGATATGAGAGTTTTTCAAGAGAACAAGATGATTATTCAGGGATTTTTCTGATAATGAAATAAATACCCCCCACACTTAAGATGTACATTGCCCTCAATGTACAAAGATAGATGTTAGAGTATAAAAATAAGATAGGGAGAGAAGTGAAACTTCCTGTATGATGAATTCCTCGAACTAGAGATTTGGAGAGTGATCGGTTTGAGAGTGGAGGAGGATACTCCAGCGGTCGTAGAGGTTCATTAGGCCATAAGTCCTACGCCAAAAGAATATTATATCTAGTGGTAGCTATGGTCGTGGTCGAGCAGGACATGGTAGTCGTGGAGAACTTTTTCCAGTGGAGTTTTATTTCCTATGTGATGATGAGCTTAAGAGCTCTATATAACTGTAATAAAATCAGGAACTTTTTAGGGGATATTAGGAAGAATATGTACTCGAAAAGAAATAACCGAAATTAATAATTAAAAATAAATTTCTAAAATCTAACAAAAATAAAAAGTAGTTTCAATAAAAATTAAAAATATAAAACAATAAATAAATATTTCTAAAAATCTTCATCGCTGGATGGTTCGAGAGGTGGGACTGGCGATGAGATGTGGAGGTGCTAAAAAATCTACTGTAGAGTAGCATCAATGTTGTCAAATCGTTGAAAACACTACTGCTCGAATCGGGTGAGGAGCTCAGAGATGTCAACATATGAAGCTGTTGCATGAATTGACGAGAGGGTGGTGGTGACTGAGTCGGTGGGTCCTCGTACTATGGGGGGACATCATCATGAATGTCCTCGTAGGCCTCCTCCTTGGTAGATTGGGCGAGACGATACTGGGGAGGGTAGGTTCCTCGGCACCTCTCGATCATCCTCATGCTAAGCATGCTCGAGATGCTTTATGGAGACATCTGCCTGATGAGGGTGAGGGATGATTCTTGGGCTGCGGTATTGAGGAGCCCGAAGTGTCGTGCCAGCCTAGTCACATAGGGGCCAATGGAGATGACCCCCTTCCGATGCCGCTCTGCCTGGTGCTGAATTGCAAGGGCGATGAAATAGGCAAGGTCGATGACGTGCCATTGCGACATGCACCATAAGAAGTAGACGTCGTGGGTGTTGACGACGCCAGTGCTCTCTCGCCTCCATGTAATCGTGTGAGCTAAAATAGCGTGTAAGTACCTCAGGGATAGTGGGAGAACTGATGCCTTGGAGCGGCTAGGATTGTACGAGGCCGTGCTAGGGGCCAAAGTGTGCCAGCACTTCGAGAGAGAGAAATGTATATGGCGACTAAGAGCATGTAGTTCATTCTCCTCTCAAAACTCCTCCGTATATAGGCCTAGAGTAGCACCAAACTCTGAGACGCTTAGCTGGCGGATTAATCCACCTAGGCAAAACTGGACCGTGCCGGGATCATCATACCTTGTCATTACGGTCTGGAGATGGAACGTTGAGCATAGTTCCATCATGAGCTCGAGGTATGTCAGCTCGATAATCCTGAAGAACAGCTTCCAAGGGTCGGTGGTTAGGAGAGCCTGAATCGCGTCAGCCATCTGGACTTGTTCTACGGCAGCCCAGTCGATGCAGCAGCCCGCAATTAAGGGGTAGACCCAAAGTATTTGGAACAGTTCGTCTTGGGGCCTTCGGGGAAACTGTAGGAAAGGGTGACAAATTTTCGCGGTTGGGCCCGCGGAAGATGACGCTCCCTTCCTCTTCTTCGAAGCAGGTACGGCAGTTTTCTTTCCTCTTGACGATGACATGGTACCTACGATTAGAATCATCAAGTCATTTTGATGAGTGGTCGAAGTAAAAGGAATACAATTTCCAATTAAAAAGCAGACTTTCAGCCACAACCAAACATAACTAATATAATAATTTCGTGACTTTGTCATTGTATGTGACAGCCCAAAATTGACCCTAGTCGGGAAGTGGTTTCGGGACCACAAAACCGAGTCATAAAAATAATTGATTTCCATATTCTATGCTTATTATGTGTGTACATGAGTATGTGGAAGTTTCATTCTCCAATTTTGCCAATTGCATGAGAAATTATTAAATAGGGATTGATATGAGACATGGTGAAAATATGATAGGCTAATTTAAAATGGTCTATTAATGCATGTTGTGAAAATGATGGGTTTGCATGTCAAATTACCCAAAATTTGAGCTAGTGGTTGGCCATGCTATGGGTGGAAACATGTTGGGAACATGTTGGCCTAGTGAGGTATGTAGGAAAAAAATAAAATAAGGGGCATGGGCATAAAATAATGAAAAGGAGTATGATGAATACAAAAAAAATGTGTGTAGTTGTTTCCCCCCCCCATTGCCGTGAGCTAAAGAAAAGAAAGGAGAAAATTTTTGTTCATCCTTTCTCATCTTCATTTAGCCGAAACTAGAAAGAAAAAAACAAAGAAAAAAAATGCTCATCCTTTGGTTCATCCTTGGCCAAAAATTTTAAGGAGGAAGGAAGAAGAAAGGTTGAAGAGGTTCGGCCATGCATGTAGCTAGGCTAAGGTATGTTTGATGATGTTCCATGAGATGCATGCATGTTTTAGTTGTTAGCTTGAGTTCTACCTAGCCCATGGTCTAAATCTTGCTATGTGATGGAAATGACACTCGGCCATGGATGCATCATTCTTGGTTGATGTTTGATGTTGTGGTGATGAGGCATGAGGATGAGTTAAGATTCGGCCTAGGTGGAGTTTGTGTTAATGCCATTGCATGCTAAATAAGAAGCTTGTTAATGATGCATGTGATGGTGGCTTGATGATTCTTGAACCTCCTTTTTAGCATTTTTGAGTGAGCACATATGTGCATTGGTTGCTAAATGGAGAAGAATCGGCTAGCAAGTTGTGTGCTAAGGCCGAATATAACTTTTGCATGTTAATGAGCAATGCATGTGTTAAATTGATGGAAAGGGAGAGGATGCTTTACTAGTGTGTATATGTGTGTATTAGCCAAGTTTTGAACTTGAAACAAAAGGGTGTTTAGTCAATACAAGTGACCATACTTGTAGAATGTATTAAGTGTTGAAATCGGCCCCAAAATAGACATGCATATTCGGCCAAGGGGGAAAAATTAGCTAAAATGTTGAGTTTGATTCATGATTCCGTACATATGTGTGACTTTAATGTCTAATGTATAAATATGGGCTAAGTGCCTTGTGTTCCTCTTTTCGATGCTCAAATGATTAAATCAATTTATTTGTTTAATTAAGCTCAAGAGCAAAGGGGAACTAAATCCGATAAAGGGAAGGAAAAAGTGGTCGAATAGCTATCGGAATCGTTCGACAACACCCGAGGTAAGTTCTTGAGTAAGAGAGCTTAAATTATGATGTGATTAGATCATGTTTTAAGCAAATTAAAATCATGGTCTTTGTGTGGCTATTGAGCCGAATTTGCAAGAATGATAAATGTCTTGTGTTTGAGTTTTGCTAACGAAAATGAAATACGAATGGGCCATGATTTATTGTTAAATGTGCATGGTTATTTGAATGATGTCCGGGCTAAGTCCCGAAGGCTTGTGCTAAGTGACAATATCCGGACTAAGATCCGAAGGCATTTGTGCGAGATACTAATTCCGGGCTAAGCCCGAAGGCATTTGTACGAGATACTAATTCCGGGCTAAGCCCGAAGGCATTTGTGCGAGTTACTAAATCCGGGTTAAGTCCCGAAGGCATTTTTGCGAATTACTATAACCGGGCTATGTCCCGAAGGCATTTGAACGAGGAGCTATATCCGGTTAAATTCCGAAGGTACGTGATTTGGGAATGAATGAACTTGCTGTAAAATTCCAGTTAATACTCTCGAAACATCCCAACATTGAGGTATGTTTCGTATGTGCTTGAATTTAGTTGAGCCCTTACAAATAAGTATTCGCTCAGTTGATAAACGAGCTACCGGCCTTTGGATGAGTTGATCTTTTGTGTATGTACATAAGGGTTGATAATGTGAAGCAAGTACGATATCGTAAATTTGTGCATATGAAATTATCCGTTTAGCTATATGAATGCTATACTTTTGTTGTGCTGGAATTCCTTGCTCAAAACTTACTAAGCATAAATTGCTTACTCCGTTTCATTGCTCCTCTGTTTTATAGATTTGGTTCTCCAGCTATCGGACTCGGGATCTTGAAGTCAAAGTCGCCCACACTATCAAAGCCCCCCTTTTGGTACAATTTTGGTTGAACTTCGAAATGGCATGTATAGGACTACCCGTTTGTTGTGGGTCGTGGACCCTTTGGACTTGTATAAATTTTGGATAGCCATGCGAAAATGGCTTATATGTGTTTGAGTATAATGTTATAATCATTTGGTGTGGATATGCTTGACAAGGATTGGCCACGGGGATGGTTAATCACTTTCATAAATTGTGCTATTTATGCAAAAAGGGCTAGTTGAATCATGGAAACCATGAAATAGGTAAAGTCTACCTTAAAGGCAGATGCTGACAGCAGCAGTGATGTAGATTTGGAAAATCACTAAAAATAGTAGGAATGGAATTAAATAGTGAATAAATTATGTGAACAAACCTTGATGAATCTACTTTCATAGGAAAGTAACGAAACAATCATACGGACAGTATGTTAAGAGATATTCAGGTTCTCGTGAGACAGGGCCAGAACGGTTTCTGGATTCCCTGTTCCGACTTTGGAAATTCATTATAAATTAACCAGAGATAATTAGGAGTCATACCATATATGTATAGATTCCTCTCTGAGTCTAGTTTCTATAGAAACAAACGGCATCAGTATTGGAGCCCTGTACAAGGAGATATCCAAGTCGTAATGCACAAAGGTCAGGGTAGTCGATCCCTGTAACATGGGAGACTTTGACTAATAAACTGTACTAATTGGCCCAACCAAAAATTCTAGAAAAAATATGTAGATGGGCATATGAGTCTAGTTTCAGGGAAAAATCACGAAACTGATTTTCGAGTTGTGAAACTCAAGATATGATTTTTAAAGCGACTAGTACGCAGATTGGCAGTGTCTGGGAAATATTTTTTATAAGGGGTTTAAAGTCTGTTAACACCTCGTGTTCGACTCTGGTGTCGGTCTCGGGTTCGGGGTGTTACATTTGATTGGTATCAGAGCTACGGTTTAGTCGATTCTAGGACTACCGTAATGCGTTGGGTCTAGCTATACATGCCATTTTATGTGATTACTTGATAGTGTGGTGATTTCTGACAATTGTAAATGTGTTTATTTATAGTAATGGATCCCGATCCCAACCGAGAGGTAGCTGATGATCTTGAGAGTGTAGCGCCTGCTCCCGCACAAGGGACAGCGCCGGCGGACTCTCAACCTAATGCTAGTAACCCGAATGATGAAGCTAGACAAGCTTTCTATAGCGTGATGAATGATTGGTTCAACCAATACATTCGAACTAATACGGCTGTCCCACAACCTCCATTCCCAACTAATACCACCCCCGCACCTACAATACCTCTGGTAACTGACCAAATAAGGTCAAATAAGCCCCCAGTTGACAGAATCCGAAAACATGGGGCTACTGAATTTAAAGCTACGGATAGTGACGATGCCGAGCAAGCTGAATTTTGGTTGAACAACACTATCCGGGTACTCGATGAGCTATCTTGTACACCCGATGAATGCCTAAAGTGTACTATCTCCTTGCTACGTGATTCTGCCTATTATTGGTGGAGTACTCTGACTTCTGTTGTGCCCCGAGAGCAAGTAACTTGGGAGTTTTTCCAAACTGAGTTTCGGAAAAAGTATATCAGTCAGAGATTTGTTGATCAAAAACGGAAGGAATTTCTTGAGCTTAAGCAAGGTTCCATGTCAGTTACTGATTACGAGCGAAAATTTGTTAGACTTAGTAGATACGCTCGGGAATGTGTTTCGCCCGAGGCTATCATGTGTAAACGCTTCGAGGATGGGCTGAATGAAGATATAAAAATGTTTGTTGGCATTCTTGAAATACGAGAGTTCGTAGTACTGGTCGAGCGAGCTTGTAAAGCCGAAGAGCTTAGAAAAGAAAAACAAAAAGTTGATGTGGGAACTGGAGAGTTTCGTAAAAGATCTTCGGGAAAGTCTCTTCAACAGGCATCGAAGAAATTTCGAGATGATGCGGGCCAGTTTAGAGGCACTTCGGGCCTTTTTAGACGAGATCGTGATCGACCCCCTGTGGGTACACGAGGCACTTCGGTCGCCAGTGTTGGGAATGAACGTCGAGATAGAACGAAATGTCGATATTGTGGTAAATGGCATTCGGGGAGTTGTAGATTCCCTGACCGCTCCTGTTACAAGTGTGGATCAGTTGACCACTTCATTAAAGATTGCCCGAGGTTGTTTGAACAGAATGAAAATCAGAGTGGGAAACCGGGTGCTACCACTGCTCGAGGTAGACCATCTGGAAATACGGACAATGCTAGTGGTGGTCAGAGAGGATCTAGAGATGCTACGACCAGATCCGAGGCTCGTGCGCCTGCTAGAGCTTATGCTATACGTGCCCGCGAGGATGCTTCTTCGCCTGATGTTATTACCGGTACTTTTACTCTCTTTGATACTAATGTAATTGCTTTGATTGACCCCGGTTCTACTCATTCTTACATATGTGAAACCTTAGCATCCAGTAAGACTTTACCTATTGAGTCTACTGAGTTCGTAATTCGGGTGTCAAATCCCTTGGGTCGTTACGTGCTTGTCGACAAAGTGTGTAAGAAATGTCCCCTAGAAATTCGAGGTTCCTGTTTTCCGGCGGACTTGATGCTTTTGTCGTTTGATGAATTTGATGTTATTCTTGGTTTGGATTGGTTGACCGCGCATGATGCGGTTGTGAATTGCAAAAGCAAGACTATTGATTTGAGGTGCGCAAATAACGAAGTAATCCGAGGTGAGTCTACGGACTTGGAGGGGATGCCAGCTGTAATATCAGCAATGTTGGCCCAGAAATATGTAAGAAAAGGGTGCGAAGCATACCTTGCGTATGTACTGGATGACAAAGAATTAGACAAGAAACCCGAATCTGTGCCGGTGGTTTGTGAATACCCAGATGTTTTTCCTGAAGGATTACTGGGTTTACCACCTGTTCGGGAGGTAGAGTTTGGTATTGAGCTTGTACCTGGGACTATGCCGATTTCGATAGCTCCGTATCGTATGGCACCAACCGAGTTAAAAGAGTTGAAAGCTCAGTTGCAAGAATTGACGGATAGAGGTTTTGCTCGACCAAGTTTCTCACCTTGGGGTGCACCAGTATTGTTCGTGAAAAAGAAGGACGGAACCATGAGGTTGTGCATTGACTATCGTCAACTGAATAAAGTGACGATAAAGAACAAATATCCGTTACCGCGTATCGATGATTTGTTCGACCAACTGAAGGGATCCTCAATGTTCTCAAAAATAGATTTGAGATCGGGCTATTATCAGTTGCGAATTCGAGATTCGGACATACCCAAAACTGCTTTTAGAACGGGATATGGTCACTACGAGTTCTTAGTGATGCCGTTTGGGCTCACAAATGCCCCTACGATATTTATGGATTTGATGAATCGGATCTTCAGACCATATTTGGATCGGTTCGTAGTTGTGTTCATTGATGACATCTTGGTCTATTCAAGAGATGAGACCGAACATGCTGAGCATCTGAGGCTAGTGTTGCAAATTTTGCGGGATAAGCAGTTATATGCTAAGTTCAGTAAGTGTGAGTTCTGGTTAAGAGAGGTTAGCTTCTTGGGTCATGTGGTATCCGCATCGGGTATTCGAGCTGACCCGAGCAAAATTTCAGCCATACTTAACTGGAAGCCTCCAAGAAATATTACCGAAGTTCGGAGCTTCCTGGGACTCGCCGGTTATTACCGACGATTTGTCAAAGGTTTCTCGATGATAGCCACACCAATGACGAAGCTACTTCAAAAGGATGTTAAGTTCGAATAGACGGAGAAATGTCAGAAAAGTTTTGATCAACTAAACACTTATTTGACTGAAGCTCCAATTTTAGTGCAACCCGAATCAGGCAAAGAGTTTGTCATTTATAGTGACGCATCCCTACTTGGGTTGGGTTGCGTATTGATGCAAGAAGTTCGAGTGCTGGCCTATGCGTCGAGACAATTAAAGCCACATGAGAAAAATTATCCGACCCATGATCTTGAACTAGCTGCCATCGTATTTGCTTTAAAATATGGCGACATTACTTATTTGGTGAGAAGTGCCATGTATTTTCGGATCACAAAAGTCTCAAAAATTTGATGACTCAAAGAGACTTAAATCTGCGACAAAGACGTTGGCTTGAGTTGTTGAAAGATTACGAGCTTGTCATTGATTACCACCCGGGAAAGGCTAATATGGTTGCGGACGCCATAAGCCAGAAATCATTGTTTGCTTTACGAGCGATGAATGTGCACTTGTCTGTTCTACCCGACAATGTGTTAATAGCTGAATTAAAAGCCAAACCATTATTGATTCATCAAATTCGTGAAGCCCAGAAAGTTGATGATGAATTGGTTGCAAAACGGGCTGAGTGTGCTCCGAACAAGGAATCGGAGTTTCAAATTGATGATGATGATTGTTTGAGGTTCAGAAGTCGTTTGTGTATTCCAAGGAGTTCGGAACTCATTTCGATGATTCTGAACGAAGCCCATTGTAGCCGACTGTCAAGTCACCCGGGGAGTACGAAAATGTACAACGATTTGAAACGTTGGCTTTGGTGGCATGGTATGAAACGAGACATCTCCGACTTTGTTTCGAGATGTTTAATATGTCAACAAGTGAAAGCGGAACATCAAGTGCCTTCAGGATTACTTCAGCCGATCATGATACCCGAGTGGAAATGGGATCGAGTCACAATGGACTTTGTGTCCGGACTGCCATTGTCAACAAGTAAGAAGGATGCGATTTGGGTTGTTGTTGATAGACTGACTAAGTTGGCTCACTTTATCCCCGTGTGTATGGATTTTTCATTGGATAGACTAGTTGAATTGTACGTTTCTCAGATTGTGAGATTACACGGGGTACCTATTTCTATCGTGTCGGATAGAGATCCGAGATTCACCTCGCGATTTTGGAGGAAATTGCAAGAAGCTTTGGGTACCAAGCTGCATTTTAGCACTGCTTTTCATCCCCAAACCGATGGTCAATCTGAGCGGATAATTCAGATACTTGAGGATATGTTGAGATGTTGCATCCTCGAGTTCAGTGGTTCATAGGAACGATATTTACCTTTGATTGAATTCGCTTACAATAATAGTTTTCAATCAAGTATTAAGATGGCACCTTACGAGGCTTTGTACGGTCGTAAATGCCGTACACCGTTGTTTTGGACCGAGCTCGGTGAAAGTAAAATTTTCGGAGTTGATTTGATTAAGGATGCTGAACAGAAAGTAAAGGTAATCCGTGAAAGTCTGAAAGCAGCCACAGATCGTCAAAAATCGTATGCGGATTTGAAACGAAAGGACATTGAATATCAGGTGGGAGATAAAGTGTTCCTTAAAGTTTCGCCTTGGAAAAAGGTACTTAGGTTTGGCCGTAAGGGCAAGTTGAGCCCGAGATTCATTGGGCCGTACGAAATCTCCGAACGACTTGGTCCGGTTGCGTATAGATTGATTTTGCCCCCTGAGCTTGAAAAGATTCATGACGTCTTTCATGTTTCGATGCTTCGACGCTATCGATCTGATCAATCGCACATAATTAGCCCATCAGAGGTTGAAATTCAAGCCGATATGAGTTATGAAGAAGAGCCGATGCATATCCTAGCTCGTGAAGTGAAGGAGTTGCGAAACAAAAGGGTTCCGTTAGTGAAGGTGTTATGGCTCAAACACGGGATCGAGGAAGCTACTTGGGAAACCAAGAGCTCGATGAAAGAACGATACCCAAACCTATTTACCGGTAAGATTTTCGGGGACGAAAATTTCTTAAGTGGGGGAGAGTTGTGACAGCCCAAAATTAACCCTAGTCGGGAAGTGGTTTCGGGACCACAAAACCGAGTCATAAAAATAATTGATTTCCATATTCTATGCTTATTATGTGTGTACATGAGTATGTGGAAGTTTCATTCTCCAATTTTGCCAATTGCATGAGAAATTATTAAATAGGGATTGATATGAGACATGGTGAAAATATGATAGGCTAATTTAAAATGGTCTATTAATGCATGTTGTGAAAATGATGGGTTTGCATGTCAAATTACCCAAAATTTGAGCTAGTGGTTGGCCATGCTATGGGTGGAAACATGTTGGGAACATGTTGGCCTAGTGAGGTATGTAGGAAAAAAAATAAAATAAGGGGCATGGGCATAAAATAATGAAAAGGAGTATGATGAATACAAAAAAAAATGTGTGTAGTTGTTTTCCCCCCCATTGCCGTGAGCTAAAGAAAAGAAAGGAGAAAATTTTTGTTCATCCTTTCTCATCTTCATTTAGCCGAAACTAGAAAGAAAAAAACAAAGAAAAAAAATGCTCATCCTTTGGTTCATCCTTGGCCAAAAATTTTAAGGAGGAAGGAAGAAGAAAGGTTGAAGAGGTTCGGCCATGCATGTAGCTAGGCTAAGGTATGTTTGATGATGTTCCATGAGATGCATGCATGTTTTAGTTGTTAGCTTGAGTTCTACCTAGCCCATGGTCTAAATCTTGCTATGTGATGGAAATGACACTCGGCCATGGATGCATCATTCTTGGTTGATGTTTGATGTTGTGGTGATGAGGCATGAGGATGAGTTAAGATTCGGCCTAGGTGGAGTTTGTGTTAATGCCATTGCATGCTAAATATGAAGCTTGTTAATGATGCATGTGATGGTGGCTTGATGATTCTTGAACCTCCTTTTAGCATTTTTGAGTGAGCACATATGTGCATTGGTTGCTAAATGGAGAAGAATCGGCTAGCAAGTTGTGTGCTAAGGCCGAATATAACTTTTGCATGTTAATGAGCAATGCATGTGTTAAATTGATGGAAAGGGAGAGGATGCTTTACTAGTGTGTATATGTGTGTATTAGCCAAGTTTTGAACTTGAAACAAAAGGGTGTTTAGTCAATACAAGTGACCATACTTGTAGAATGTATTAAGTGTTGAAATCGGCCCCAAAATAGACATGCATATTCGGCCAAGGGGGAAAAATTAGCTAAAATGTTGAGTTTGATTCATGATTCCGTACATATGTGTGACTTTAATGTCTAATGTATAAATATGGGCTAAGTGCCTTGTGTTCCTCTTTTCGATGCTCAAATGATTAAATCAATTTATTTGTTTAATTAAGCTCAAGAGCAAAGGGGAACTAAATCCGATAAAGGGAAGGAAAAAGTGGTCGAATAGCTATCGGAATCGTTCGACAACACCCGAGGTAAGTTCTTGAGTAAGAGAGCTTAAATTATGATGTGATTAGATCATGTTTTAAGCAAATTAAAATCATGGTCTTTGTGTGGCTATTGAGCCGAATTTGCAAGAATGATAAATGTCTTGTGTTTGAGTTTTGCTAACGAAAATGAAATACGAATGGGCCATGATTTATTGTTAAATGTGCATGGTTATTTGAATGATGTCCGGGCTAAGTCCCGAAGGCTAGTGCTAAGTGACAATATCCGGACTAAGATCCGAAGGCATTTGTGCGAGATACTAATTCCGGGCTAAGCCCGAAGGCATTTGTGTGAGATACTAATTCCGGGCTAAGCCCGAAGGCATTTGTGCGAGATACTAATTCCGGGCTAAGCCCGAAGGCATTTGTGCGAGTTACTAAATCCGGGTTAAGTCCCGAAGGCATTTGTGCGAATTACTATAACCGGGCTATGTCCCGAAGGCATTTGAACGAGGAGCTATATCCGGTTAAATTCCGAAGGTACGTGATTTGGGAATGAATGAACTTGCTGTAAAATTCCAGTTAATACTCTCGAAACATCCCAACATTGAGGTATGTTTCGTATGTGCTTGAATTTAGTTGAGCCCTTACAAATAAGTATTCGCTCAGTTGATAAACGAGCTACCGGCCTTTGGCTGAGTTGATCTTTTGTGTATGTACATAAGGGTTGATAATGTGAAGCAAGTATTATATCGTAAATTTGTGCATATGAAATTATCCGTTTAGCTATATGAATGCTATACTTTGTTGTGCTGGAATTCCTTGCTCAAAACTTACTAAGCATAAATTGCTTACTCCATTTCATTGCTCCTCTGTTTTATAGATTTGGTTCTCCAGCTATCGGACTCGGGATCTTGAAGTCAAAGTCGCCCACACTATCAAAGCCCCCCTTTTGGTACAATTTTGGTTGAACTTCGAAATGGCATGTATAGGACTACCCGTTTGTTGTGGGTCGTGGACCCTTTGGACTTGTATAAATTTTGGATAGCCATGCGAAAATGGCTTATATGTGTTTGAGTATAATGTTATAATCATTTGGTGTGGATATGCTTGACAAGGATTGGCCACGGGGATGGTTAATCACTTTCATAAATTGTGCTATTTATGCAAAAAGGGCTAGTTGAATCATGGAAACCATGAAATAGGTAAAGTCTACCTTAAAGGCAGATGCTGACAGCAGCAGTGATGTAGATTTGGAAAATCACTAAAAATAGTAGGAATGGAATTAAATAGTGAATAAAAACCTTGATGAATCTACTTTCATAGGAAAGTAACGAAACAATCATACGGACAGTATGTTAAGAGATATTCAGGTTCTCGTGAGACAGGGCCAGAACGGTTTCTGGATTCCCTGTTCCGACTTTGGAAATTAATTATAAATTAACCAGAGATAATTAGGAGTCATACCATATATGTATAGATTCCTCTCTGAGTCTAGTTTCTATAGAAACAAACGGAATCAGTATTGGAGCCCTGTACAAGGAGATATCCAAGTCGTAATGCGCAAAGGTCAGGGTAGTCGATCCCTGTAACATGGGAGACTTTGACTAATAAACTGTACTAATTGGCCCAACCAAAAATTCTAGAAAAAAATATGTAGATGGGCATATGAGTCTAGTTTCAGGGAAAAATCACGAAACTGATTTTCGAGTTGTGAAACTCAAGATATGATTTTTAAAGCGACTAGTACGCAGATTGGCAGTGTCTGGGAAATATTTTTTATAAGGGGTTTAAAGTCTGTTAACACCTCGTGTTCGACTCTGGTGTCGGTCTCGGGTTCGGGGTGTTACATTGTATGTAGTAATGACATGTGTAAAAGAATGATGCTTTCCTAGCAACGTGAAATGTATAAGACATAATTGAACAATGCAAATTACATGAGAGATATTGACATGTGAATATCATGAGAATGAGCATGGTAAAATCATGGGTATGAAGTTTCCTAATCACTTTATTTAACATGCAATGTATAATAACTAACTAAAAATGTAAACAACATGATAAAGTAATGAACAGAAATGGAAGATAGTTCAAAAGAAATAGAAATTATTGTAATAATAAGCATTAGTAATCAGTAGAATAGAAGTGAAGAGAGTAAACAAACGCTAAGGAAGAGAGATTGGGCATCAAAAATGAAGTTGAAGGCGGCGCACGGGCGTGGCAGGGGGCTGTGTGGAGTTGCAACGGCTAGGGTTAGGGTTTTTGAATGGGGAAGAAAGTGAATAGTGTAGGGTATTTGTAGATTTTGGGGCACATGCCCGTGTCCCCCAATTTCAACCCATGTGATTTGTGAATTTCAAATTTGGGCGCGTCTGACATTTAGTACACGCCCGTGTTCTTTGGGCGTGTGGGTTCACACAGTCGTGTTTCACGGCCGTGTCTAGCTTCGTTCGCTTCTCCCATGCCCCTGTGTTCAAGCTCCACGCCCGTGTTAATTTAACAGGTTCAACCACGGGTCTTCTACATGGAAGTGTCGCACGCCCGTGTTGTTTTGGCAGGCTCGACCACGGCCATGTCGCATGACCGTGGCATTTTATTGTAGCCCGTGTTAGGGAAATCTTTTACCCTATTTTCACACAGCCTTAAGAACGCCCGTGTGCTTGGTCGTGTCTCTGTAGAAACACCTGTATTCAAGATCTCTATTAGTAGGTTAGGAGTTAAATACCAAAATTTAAAGAAATTAATAATATTAGTGCTCAGGTTGCCTCCCGAGAAGCGCTTATTTATAGTCTAAGCTCGACTTACCTCTTCAGTGAATGGTCATGGTGGTTTGAGGATTTTATACTCCTCATTCCTGCTATTAGTCTCATCAAAATAAGGTTTTAAATGGGTGTTGTTTACCTTAAAAGTGCCGAACCTGGGATGATTCACCTCCACCGTACCGAATGGAAAAATACTGAGTATCGTAAGAGGAATTTCCTCATTCGGTGTGGTAGTGACAATGTGGGGATCTGCGACATCTAGTAAGACTTTATCACCAACCTTAAGTCGATTTGGAGAGGTATCAGACTCATTCTGGCATAATTTTGGTTTATCGTGTGTTCTCGGTTTATGTGCTCGCCATTCGTCTAGCTCATCTATTCGTAGCCTTCGTTCTTTATGAATGTGTCCTCTGTCATTTCTGGAACATGGCTTGTGACCTTCTTTGAAGCTCAATTTCTACAAAGTCATTTTGTCAGTTTAAGTAGATTGGTGTGGACCATTACCTTCAATGTTCGATGTAATGCCAGAATTACGAGCTTGAAGGGTGATCGTTTCGTCTCTCACACGAAGTGTAAGCTCACCTGTGCCAACACCAATAATTGTTTTAGTAGTTGCTAAAAAGGGCCTCTCTAAAATCAAAGGGGTGTTATTATCCTCCTCTATGTCTAGAATAACAAAATCAATGGGAAATATGAACTTATCCACTTTCACTAGTACATCTTCAATAATACCCCTAAGAAATCTTATCGTTTTATCTGCCAATTGAATGCTCATTCTAGTTTGTTTAGGTTTCCCAAGACCTAGTTGCTTAAACATTTTGTAAGGCATGACATTAATACTAGCCCCTAAATCAGCTAATGCATGACTTATTTCTAAACTACCAATTAAGCAAGGAATTGTAAAACTCCCTAGATCTTTCAATTTGTGGGGTAGCTTATTCTGTAGAATAGCTGAGCAGACTGCGTTTAGCTCCACATGTGACGCTTTTTCCAACTTCCGCTTATTTACTAAAAGATCTTTTAAAAATTTCATTACATTTGGCATCTGCGACAAAGCTTCAATAAACGGTAAGTTAATATGTAATTTTTTCAAAAGTTTAAGGAATTTATTGAATTTTTCATCTGAGCTGTCTTTCCTTGTCGCGTTAGGGTATGGGACACAAGGTCTATATTCTTCATTCACCGTTTTGTTATGACTTACCTCACTTTTACCTTTGCTTACCACAGTTTCTTGCATCAATTCTGGCTCAGGCGCAATGAATCCTTCCTTATCTTAAGTACTAATTGCGTTGAGGTGTTCCCTTGGATTAGGTTCAGTATTACTTGGTAAGCTACCTTGTGGTTGTTCGGAGATTAGTTTGGATAGTTGGCCTATCTGAGTTTCGAGCCCTTGGATCGATGCTTATTGATTCTTAAGTGCTGTCTCAGTATTTTGGAAATGAGTTTCTGATACCGATATGAATTTTGAGAGCATCTCCTCAAGGTTTGGTTTCTTCTCTTATTGATAAGGTGGCTGTTGAAAACCCTGAGGATTTTGTGGCTTTTGATTCCCTTGACCACCCCAGGAGAAATTTGGGTGGTTCCTCCAACCTGCATTATAAGTATTATTGTATGGGTTATTTTGAGATCTAAAGTTATTGTTACCCATATAGTTGACTTGTTCCTCTTCGGTTGTAGGATTGAAGGATTGATATTCTGTATGCACACCTCCTCCACTTGAGTCACACCTCATTACTATATGTACCTGCGTAGAACCAAGTAAACCATCAATCTTTTTATTGAGAAGTTCTACCTGATTTGCCAGCATAGTAACTGAGTCGACGTTATAAATGCCGACTATTTTTGTTGGCTTAGTCCTCATGACTTGCCACTGATAGTTATTCAGTGACATTTCTTTAATGAATTCATAAGCTTATTCAGGTGTTTTATTGTTGATGGTTCCTCCAGCGGCTGCGTCAATCATCTGTCTTGTCGAGGGATTCACACCATTGTAGAATGTTTGAACTTGCAGCCATAGAGGTAACCCATGGTGAGGGCACCTTCGCAATAGATCCTTGTATCTCTCCCATGCATCATAAAGTGTTTCTAAGTCCATCTGCACAAAAGAAGAGATATCATTACGTAACCTAGCCATTTTAGCCGGCGGAAAATATTTTAGTAGAAATTTTTTGGTCATTTGTTCCCAAGTAGTGATGGACCCTCGTGGTAACGAGTTGAACCACTGTTTAGCTTTGTTTTTCAGTGAAAAAGGGCATAACCGAAGGTGAATGGCATCATCAGAAATGCCATTAATTTTGAAAGTGTCGCAAAACTCCAGAAAATTCGCCAAGTTAGTGTTGGGATCCTCATCCTGCAAACCATCAAACTGAACAAACTGCTGTATCATCTGAATTGTGTTAGGTTTCAGTTCAAAATTATTCGCAGCAATAGCAGGTCTAACTATACTTGAATCAGTTCCTATTAAAGAAGATTTAGCATATTCATACATAGTACGTGGAGCAGGATTTTGATTAGCTGCAATTGCAGGAGGTAGTTGATTGCCTTGGTTTTCAGCCATCTCTTCGGTTGGGGGTTGTGTATCGTCTTCTTACTCGTTCTCCATGTATCTTAAGCTTTGCCATATTTCTCTTTGGTTTCTATGAACTGTGTTATCGAATTCTTCGTCAAAGAGTAATTGTCCTAACGGGTTTCTTCTAGTCATAAACTATGAAAACCTACCAAGCGAAGGAAAAAGGAAGTTAATTAGTGATAATAATTAAATTAAATTGCAAGAAAAATAAATGGCTAAAGTAATAAAAATTGAGTGTTCCTAATATTTCAGTTCCCCAGCAACGGCGCCAAAAACTTGATCGCAAGGTTTCATGATAGGTTTTAAATATTTATAATTACTCGTTCTTGATCTAACTATTATCACGATGTAGGCAAGTGTACCTATCGAACAGTAGTATAGTTTTAGCAAGACCGGATTGTCGAACCCAAAGGAACTAAAAGTACTAGTAATGACTGTCTTTTTATTATCTAGCCTAAGGATAAAGAGGTTTTTTTTAATTAACTAATTATCTAAACTAAGAACTCACAGAGAAAAGAATTGGGGAACTGCTTTTGGGAAAATCGATTGAATGAAGACAATACCTAAGGAAAAATTCACCTAGACTTTACTTGTTATTCTGGCTCCGAATCGGACGATTTATTCATTCAACTTGTTCCGTAGAGAAACTTAAGTTATGTTATTATCCCTATTCAAGACTAATAACGTCTAATCCCTAAATTGAATAACCAAGACTTTTCTCTAATTAACACTCTAGGGTTGCATTAACTCGATCTATAGATCCCCTTATTAGGTTTCACCCTAATTCGGCAAAATCTTGTCACCCTATTTTTAGGCACGCAATCAACTCCGCTTAATTATGAAAAAAGTACTCTTAGACAGGTCTATTCCTCCTCTTAATAAGAGCATGTCTTGAGCCAGTATCCTGGGATATCAAAACAAGAATTAAGAACACATAATTAAGAACAAGTTAAATATTTATCATACGATTCAGAAAATAATAACAAGATTCGTCTTAGGTTTCATTCCCCTAAGGTATTTAGGGGTTTTAGTTCATAACTAAATAAGAAAACATCTCAGAAGAATAAAGAACAAAAACATAAATAAAACCCAAAATTCCTGAAGGGAAATTAAGGAGAGATCTTCAGTCTCGATGATGAATCTGGCTTTTGAGATGGATCAATCGACTTCCTTGGAGTAATTCATTACCCCCTCTTCTCCGTCCCCCTTTTCTCCTCTTATAGGGTGTATTTATAGGCTTTGGAATGCCTAGAAGCCCTTAAAAGTGGCCTTTTTCGAATTGGACTTAACTTGGGCTCGGCAAGGACACGCCCGTGTGACACACCCGTATGTAATTATTTCAGGCCGTGTTCGAGCTTGTTAGAATGGCACGGGCGTGTGCTATACCTGTGTGAGTCGTGCTCCAATTCTACCAGATTGACACGACCGTGTGGTCTGCTCGTGTGAGGAGGTCTAGGCCGTGTTGATTTCATACTTTGGCCCATTTTCTCTATTTTTGGCCCGTTTCTCGTTCCTTTCGCTCTCCTATGCTCTCCTAAGTATAAAACATGAAATTAAAGCATTAGGAGCATCGAATTCACCAATTATAATGAGAAATCATCCATAAAATGCATTAAATATGGGGTAAAAATATGTATAATTTATGGTTTGTCAAACATTCTTGTCTGTTTGGTCGGGCATTACCAACACTCACGATAGAAGTGGTTTGAACCTTAGACGCCGTGTACTGCTTATTCCTATTTCTACTCGAGAATCCCACTGAAGCATTCGATCAAGTAGTGAACTCTCTCCATCTCTTAGATAAGGTCTGAAACGATTTTCCCATTTGCCTTTTATTTGAGCCACGAGACTTGTTATTAGCTTTTCTCTTCTCCTTGACCAATTCTTCTGCCTTGCAAGCTCTCTCAACAAGCACCACAAACTCTCTTAACTTTAAGATGCCTACTAATAATCGAATTCCTTCATTCAATCCATCCTCAAATCTCTTGCACATGATGGCTTCGGTAGATACGCACTCCCTAGAGTATTTACTGAGCCTTACGAACTCACTTTCATACTCTGTTATTGCCATTCGGCCTTGCTTCAATTCTAGAAATTCCTTTCTCTTTTGATCTATAAACCTCTGGCTAATATACATCTTTTAAAATTCCTCTTGGAAGAACTCCCATGTAATCCTTTCCCTTGGTACAACCGACATAAGGGTGTTCCACCACTGGTAGGCCGAGTCTTACAGGAGTGACACAACACACTTCATGCATTCCTCAGGTGTGCAAGACAACCCATCGAATACCCTATTGGTATTTTCTAACCAGAATTTTGCCCTCTCTGGGTCATCATCTATATTCGCTCTAAATTTCTCAGCCCCCTGCTTCCTAATGCTATCAACCGGAGGTTTCTCCCTTCTTAACATCTCCATCGCTTGGGGCGCTATAGGGTTAGGCTGAGGGATTGGAGGGGGTAGGGGAGGTGGAGTGTTCAGATTTGCACAAATAAACTTTGAATACCAGGCATCCATCATATGGAAGTAGGCTTCTCTAGCCCCTCCGTCCTGACTTAGTGTCACAGGCCCACTCTCGACTAGCACGGTCCCTTCAGTGGGAGTCGGCGCATTACTCTCCACATCATCCGCCACTACTCCGTCGGGATTCATTTCCTATAAAAAAACACAATTTAAAGGTCAGAAGTCATCACACTATCACAATGAATTTATGGCATGTATAGCTAAACTTGTACACTCGCTACATTAGTCCGAGAATTGACTGAACCGTAGCTCTGATACCACTAAATGTAACACCCCTTGCCCGGGTTCAATACCGGAACATGATACGAGATGTTACCGGGCTTAAATACATACACAATTATTTTCAAGTTATAAATTTCACTTGATTTTTGAAACTTTCAAACTTTCTCTTAACGACCCTAATATAGACCTACGAGGTCCAAAACACGTTTTGGAAATTGTTCGAGAATAAACTAAACACTTTAGAAAACTTTGTAAAAGGTCAAAGCAAATAGGGGCACATGCCCGTGTGAAAGGGCGACATGCCCGTATGTCTTCTTAACATGGCCATGTTGAAGGCCCGTGTGGCTCACACGGCCTGAACATATAGGGACATGCCCGTGTCCCTAGTCCATGAGAATTTATTTCTCAATTCAAACCTATAGGGGTTTTCACACGGCTTGGCACACCCCTGTGTCCCCCACACGACCATGACACGTTTGTGTCTCAGCCTGTGTACAAAAACATTAACATTCTATTTCTGACGTCAGCAACCCTTTAAGGGCACACGAAAATGGTACACGCTCGTGTACTAGGCTATGTCCTCCACACGGTTGAGACACACGGCCGTGTCTCCACCCGTGTGGTTGCTACTGGGAATTCTGTTTTGCCAAATTTAGGTGAAGGGGACACACGGCCTTACTACACCCCATGGGGCAAACCGTGTGTCACACACAGTCTAGACACACGCCTATGTGTCTTCCGCATGGAAAAAAACAAGGCCATCTAACAAGCCTTTTTGCCACCCTCATTGCACCAACCTACACAACATCAAACATAACCAATCCAAGTATAAACACACATAATCAAAACAGCCACAACCATGAGAATTTTTGTCAAATGCATTTAATAGTAATCAATATTAGCCAACATTAATGGCCTATACAAAATGAATCTCACATCCATATGAGCCAACACTTGTGGCTAAACTAACATGACACTAAACAAAAAGACCAAGTCCCTATACATGCCACACTCAAAACATTTAAACTAACTATACCAAAAGTTTTAGGTGATGTGTGATTGATGCCTCCGACGTCCTTTGATTTCCGATGCTAGCTTGGCGGCACTATATGAAAATGGAAAAGAGAGGGAGTAAGCATAAAGCTTAGTAAGTTGCATATAAATAAGTAACAACATCATCAATGCATATTTAAACACATAGCATATTATAAATTAACATAACATTCTTGAGTGAACAAAGGTAAATATCACTACATGCTTATATATCACAAGTATAAGTCAAAGGTTACAAAATCGTCTCAAAATCATTTTCATAGCTAGAACTTACTTATGTCATTATTACCATTAAGGCATTCTAACTAGACTCATATCTTATGAGTTTCGAATAAGAACCTGTACCACTCACAACATGATTATATCATTCCATATATTTATCATAAGCTTTAAAATAACCCGTGAAACCATTTGAAATACTAAAGGATATCCGATAAGCCTCACACAAGAGGGTAAATTGTCGATGCCATGTCCTGGACATGGTCTTACACTGGCTCATTGTCGAGGCCGATGCCATGTCCTAGACATGGTCTTACACTAGCTCTCATTTCAATGCCAATGCCATGTCCCAGACATGGTCTTACTCTAGCTCTTGTAACATTGCTGATGCCATGTTCCAAACATGGTCTTACTCTGGCTCTCATAACATTGCCGATGCCATGTTCCAAACATGGTCTTACACTGGCTCTCATAACATTACCGGTTCCATGTTCCAAAATGGTCTTACACTGGCTCTCATAATGTGGCCAAAGCCATGTCCCAGACATGGTCTTACACTGGCTCTCATAATGTGGCTGATGCCATGTCCCAGACATGGTCTTACACTAGCACACATATCACCCAAATGTACTGGCATGGATATCAATCTATTCCTAGGTTTAACCAGGAATTTACCACATTAATTTCATCATGCATTATTCATAAGCATATTCAACCATATTATGCAAAATCAATCATTCAACACATAATAACGATAAAGTTGCCTTACGTACAACTTACCTCGGTATATAGAAGGTGAGCGACTAATCGATTTTTTATCCACTAGCTTGGTTTTCCCCTAGTCTAGGTCTGAATTTCATATTTCTTGATCTATAATGATAAAATTTACTAGTTTAATCATCACATTGATCAATGAAATTTCATAATTCATATTTTGGCAAAATGACCATTTTGCCCCTAGACTTTCACAAAATTACTATTTTACCCCTAGGCTCGTAAATCGATTTTTATCAAATTTTCACACTAACCAAGACTAGTTGAATTCTTTTTACACTAGAAGTAGCCCAAAATTCCAATTGTTACTCATGCTTATCACTCTTTTTGTCATCTTTATAAAATAGTCTATTTTAGGTGTTTTCATGAAAATCCTTTCACAAAAGTTGTTTTTTTAACAACCATGATTCATTTTCTTCCATAAAATTTCAGAAATCAACATGATTACTATCATTGCAAAACCCTAGACTCTCAACCATTTTGTAAAATAGCCCTCCCATTAGTTAGCTTAAGCTACAAGGGTCACAAAAGTACAAAAATAATCAAGAAAGACCATCAAAATCACTTAGTTGCAAGAGTCTAAAGTTGCTGAAAATTTCAAGCTCCCATGGCCCTCTTTCTTGAAGAAAATCGGTGGAGAAGAGAAGAAATGAAAAAAAGATGATAGCTTTTCCTTATTTTATTATATTCTAGTCAAATTAGTCACATTTTTTCATTTAATTTTGACTTTACAATTCCTTTGTCCTTATGTTCAGCCACTAACAACTTTATGGTCTATTTAATCAATAAAGACCTCTAATTTAATGTTCCATAGCTAATTGACACATTTAGCTAATTAAATAAAACTTTTGTCTCTTATGCGATTTAATCATTTTTTGAAATTAAGTAAGCAATCGCTAAAATTATTTCACCAAAATTTTCATGCACTCATATAATCATGCTATAACACATATAATAATATTAAAAATAATTTATCTAGCCTCAAATTAGTGGTTCTAAAACCACTGTTCCGAGTAGGCCCAAAATCGAGCTGTTACAAATCCAATCATCAGACCCGAGCTATAGGATGCTACAACTGTTAACAGAACATATTACATACAAATTCGACTTCACACATTCAAATAAACAATAAAAAATTTCATAATCCAAATATAATATGATCTATAGATAAATATGAATCTTAATCGGGCTTACAAAAGCTGTTAAATCAACCCGGGAATACATGAGAACTTAATTTAAAACTTAGCAAAATGCATGGAAATTTTCACAAACAGGGTTCACATGGTTGTATAACCAAGCTATGTCCATTTGGAAATTGAGTTGCACGGTTGTGTAGTTAGGCCGTGTATCACACTGAAGCCGTGTGGACCTAAATGTAAAAATTCATTATAAGTCACACGACCGTGTACTTGGGCCGTGTAACAAGTTGAGACCGTGTGCAAACTTAGTGACTATATCTACAGTGCTCACACGAGTGTGTGGCCAGCCCATGTACCATTCTGGGAACTATGTGGTATACATGTTTTCTAATTGCTAAAAAGTGACACAGGCGTGTGTCAAACTGTGTGGTGCAAAAATGTCCCTTTTTATGCAAGCTACCAAAATCAATTCCTTAATTGGACTATGCACTTATATAAACTTTTAGACTTGTTTATAAGAATGTACAATACCTACCATAGCATACCACAAATCAACATCCCTAACATCTAACCAATATGCCTCAATGGTACCATTCAAATATTTAATACCATTTTATAACAATTTGGATTATAACCATATAGGTCCACTATAAGCAAATAAAACTCCAAGTTACAATCACCTATAAGTGATCATATTATCAAAACGAATCACATACAATTTTGGTACTAATTCACACAAAAAACTTATACCAATTACACATTTATATCACCTCAAGCATACATCTAGAAACCTTATACAATCCACATGCCACATAATCGAATTCGGAACAAATAAAAGACTATCGAATTAGAGGCTTGACAGTGTAAGCTCCCAATGGATCTGACTGACGCGTTCCGCAAAATAACCTATATAAAGACAGAAAAGAAAACAAGATAAGCATTACAAATGATTAGTAAGCTCATATGAATTTAACACAACATACCTTGATCTTAAGCTAACTTAAACTATTAAACCAATTTGATAATTAATATGAGATCCTTGTCTTCCTTGTACTTTCGAATACATTCCCACAAAAAAAACCAATAGGTTAGTTTATTTATACATCAAGAACTGCTAATGCAAATCACATATACTTGTTTAACAATTTATTATAGCAAAGCATATGACATCTAATTCATCCTCAATTGATAAGCACATATACTTAAGTTCCTTTTTCATATCACATTCAATCATGCTCATTTGCAACATTATAATTTAATTCATTCAATCTTTTATTCACACAAAAATCATACCTGTAACAACCAGTTTCACATTTAATAATTCTATTCATTTCAGAATCATTTACTTACTGTTTTACCCAGAGAAATTTAGTAAATTAACCTCGTATACTCGGGATAGATTTGTTCACACGAATTATAATTAGGGACATTAACCTTTACTCGGTGTTGCTCACATGAGTTGTGGAGAATCTGCAACAAGTGTTGGATCTCAACCATCAGTAAGGTGTCCAACACCAGTACGTAGTACCTAATAAAATATGAACATTAGCACATTGTGTCTGATACAAAATAAACACAGGTACAAAGTACCTAATATAATATAGTGACTGATACATAGTACCTACTAGAATATGATCACCGGTACATAGTACTTGATACTATTAAACCCTAATGACATGTCATTTGTATCCTAATAATTCACTAAGTTCAAACGGGCTTTATCACTATCTTAATAACATTTTAACCTTTAAATAATCATTCTATACATATCATCATTTCACATAATTGTTTCATTTCATACAGCAAACATGTTTTCCATATTTCACATTGCAATCCAAATACATTTTAAACTGCACAATATCACCATATACTCATCATCCAATTGTATAAAAATTTCACATTCATTCAATACTACACATCCATTTATTTTATCATGTATTTCACATTTTACAATTTAATCCATTTGATGCCAAAAACTTTATATATGTATAACATTTCTAATTAATGGTAAAAAAATAATACAAAAATATCAATAATTAATAAAGTAAGTCCATACGAAATTATTTGAAAAATCAGCGACACACAAACCTTCAAGGACTAACCCGTAAAATTTACTTTTCCTCAATTATTCCCCAATTAGCTCAAATGTCGATCTATATAATAATTTATTTTATTTATCACTTTCAAACATTTCAAAACAACCTATTATAATCCTATATTAATTCAATTTAATTTTTTTAAATTTTCCTAATTTTTTCATTTTATTCAATTTAGTCCTTGAAACCAAAATAACTATATCTTACAAATTCAAGCTTCATTTTGCAACCCGATTTCAATTCCATTCTTGTACAGCCCTCTAAACTCAAAAATTATATAAATTTCATGTCAAATTTTTTAGCCCCTAAGTTCAAAACTAACAAAATTCACTTTACAATTTAGTCCATAATCAAATCTAAGCTTATAACCAAGCTATTTAACAGAAAAAAAAATCATAAAAAAACCATTAATGACAATATTTCAAAACTTTAACAATTTTTTGATTTAGTACCCTAGCTTGCTAGATTAAGCTACAACGATATCAAAAACCTAAAATTCATGAAAAATGGGCTTCGGGATTTGCTCACATGCAAGGGTTGAATGAGCTTGGAAAAACACAATGGATTCCTTAGTTTTCTTGGTCTTTCACGGTTGAAGAAAGAAGAAATAAAAATGGGTGATGCCTTTTGTTTATTTATTATAACATATAACTTAATTTTAATTATAAATTTAACATAAAAATATCTTAAACAATAGCACTAACCATCCATTCCAATTCATTATTGTAACACTCCTAACCTATATCCATTGCTAGGATAGGGTTACGGAGCATTACCGTAAAACTGTAACATCAACACATTCATTTCAAAACATTTCATGAATAATATCATATTTCATTCAAACACATGCATATCATTATTTATTCGGGCCCTCGAGGCCTTAGAAACATTTTAGAAATAATTCGAGACCAAATCAGAAACATTTAAAACTTTATGAAAGAAGATAGAAAAATTCACATTACAAGGGTTGCACGGCTGTGTAGGCATTCGAAGTAGGGACACACGGCCGTGTCCCAGCCTGTGTAACTCACTGACTTGGGTCAGACTACTAAGCCACACGTTCGTGTGCCAAGCCATTTAACCTCTTGAAGTGTAACCTTTAAAAACCTACAGCAGACACACGGCCGTGTGACTCACACGGCTGGGATACACGCCTGTGTCTCAGGCCTTGTGGATAAGAAATAGACCATTTACAGACCATTTCTCTCACCTAAAACATGTTCATACATACAAGTCATTTGCACCTATTTCGAACATTCAAAAATATACCTAAAACATACATAATAAAACTAGATCAATATGGCATTTTTGCATACAACGAACATGCCCTAAAGGCACGTTAAACATAAATCTTAAAATAAACCTAAACACATAAATGTTTTGGCATAAATCAATGACACAACCACAAATTATCATGCTAAGACATAGCATAATAGACTATATTTCAAACCTTAACAAAATATACCAAATTGATCATTAAAAACATACATTTACTTGACCATTTCAACACTAACCATTTAAGCACCAAAATGTCAAAACGTCATCACTCGTAAAAACACATATATATATACATGCCCACATACCACTTTGGCCATAAAACTATGCATCAATTTGATCATATTAACCGCAACCAACAAGGCATTAATATTACCTTAAGTACCTCAAATCCAAGGCAACATTTTGTGCCAATATCATTAACCAAAATGACATATGCATGCCAAACTCATCAATTAAACATTAGACATAATCCACCTATACATGCCATTATAACCATGACTAAAACATTAAAATCTACCAATAAATTTGATGGATAGTGTGATGGATCTTCGACTAGCTTACAACCCAATTGAGCTTCTGACAATCTGTCAAGTAAAGGAAAATAACTACGTAAGCAATGTATTCTTAGTAAGTTCATATAAACTTTAAGCATAATATTTCATTTCAATAATAAACTTTATAGAATAAACATAAATCTATGTCAATGCGATAAGATTCACAAATTGATATGATCATCAACCCATAAATGAGTAAGTTCATTAATGTCACATACATTTATCATTCATAGTATGATAGGATTTTATGGGACTTAATAGATAATCATCAACTTTTCTATAAAATTATACACTTTTCAATCTAGTTTCTTTTCATTCCATTCCCAATGCCTATCATAAGCCTAAACCACATTCTCAATTTCCGACTTAGTGTATTTATTCATGATATAGGTATATTCATTCATAGCATACGTAAACTTCTCACGTATAGTACATCATTCAAACACATTACTCTCTTTTCATCAAATTTCATTTCAACTATTAATTTACCATTTCATTACCTTTCCTCACCCGTTTCATATGCATAACACACAAGATATGTGCATAATATCAACCCTAAATATAAACTAGTGCATTTAAACATAGCTCGTTTGGAATCAACAATATAATCAACCATTTCACAAGAAATTACATACTTTGATTTATTTCACCTTTTCATGGACATAAGCACGTTACCAATTGAGCACTTACCATTTTAATGTATTTCATTAAGATTAAGCATGATATAATTCAATCATAAACTTGGCACAAGCCCAAGCACCAATGATAGCACTAGAAAGAACATATGTTTTTCTCTCTATTTATTGGTTAATTTGTCCCCGTTTAGTTATCTTTAGCACATATTTTGGCATTTTCAGTCTAGTAATTTACATTTTATAACTCAATGGATCATAGCTTAATTATCCTTAATTTTTTCATGTTTTGTTACTGATGTTGCTGCATGAGTATTTTTAAATTGTGTCCAGAATTGTCGCCACACCTGACAGCTCTCTGGATAGGATAAAAAATGCGTGAGTTGTACAGTTTGGTACAACTAACTTGTACGTATAGAGGTAACATGATTCTGATGATAGGACACCTGGGCTATTTGGAAAAATTTATATATTGACATAAAAAGAGGAAAATAAGGCTTTTTGGGAGGATTATCTTCTTCAACCTATCATTTGAAGCTTTCGACTTTGGCAGCTTAAGTCTTCTATGGGTGAACTGACTCGTGATATTTGTGATAAGTTTTAAATAATTTATAAATGATCGTTCTTGAAACCAACTATTATCATGATGAAGGCAAGTGTACCTATCGAATAGTAGTATAGCTTTAGCAAGACCGGATTGTCGAACCCAAAGGAACCAAGAGTAGTAGTAATTACTTTCTTTTTATTATCTAGCCTAAAAATTAAGGGATTTGTTTATCTAAACTAATTAACTAAACTAAGGGTGCAGAGAAAGGAAATTGGGGAAAATACTTTTAGAAAATTTGATTGATTAAGACAATACCCAAGGAAAAATCCACCTAGACTTCACTTGTTATTTGACTCTGAATCAGACGATTTATTCATTTGACTTGATCCGTAGAAAACCATAAGTTATATTACTTTCTCTCTCGAGACTAATAATGTCTAACCCTAGGTTGATTAATTGAAATCTCTTTTTAATTAACGCCGTAGTGTTGCATTAACTCAATCTATGGATCCCCTTATTAGGTTTCACCCTAATCTGGCAAAATCTTGTCACCCTATCTCAAGGTGTGCAATCAAATCTGCTTAATTATGACAAATTTACTCTTAGACAGGGACTTTTACTCCTCTGAATAAGTGCATTAACTAGAATCAATATTCCTGGAATATTAAGACAATAATTAAGAGCACATAATTAAGAACAAGTCAAATATTTATCATATAATTCAGATAATAATAACAAGATCTGTCTTAGGTTTTATTCCCCTTAGGTATTTAGGGGATTTAGTTCATAATTATAAAAGAAAACATCTCAGAAGAATAATGATTACAAAACATAAAGAAAACCCAAAACTTCTGAATGGAAATTGAAGGGAGATCTTTAGTCTTGATGAATAATCCGGCTTCTGAGATGGATCAATCGACTTTCTTCGAGTAATTCCTTGCTTCCTACTCCGTGTCTCCTCCTAAGTGCCTCCTTAGGTGTTTAAATAGGCTTTAGAATGCCTAAGAGCCCTCAAAAGTGGCCTTTTCTGAATAGGACTATACTTGGGCTCGACAGGGACACGCCTGTGTATGATTGCTCCAGACAGTGGTCAAGGCTGTTAAATAGGCATGGGCGTGTAGTCTACCCGTGTAAGTCGTGCTTCGATCCTGCGAAATGGACGGGGCCGTGTGGCTTACCCTGTGAGGAAGTCTAGGCCATGTTGATTTACCGTGTAGATCCATTTTCTCCGTTTTCGGCCTGTTTCTTGCTCTTTTTGCCCTCTTATGCTCTCCTAAGTATAAAATATGAAATTAAAGGATTAGGAGCATCGAATTCACCAAATCTAAGGATAATTCATCCAAAAAATGTGGTAAGCATGGGATAATAATATGTATAAATTATGGTTTATCAAATAATCCCACCCTTAAGCGTTTGCTTGTCCTCAAGCAAAATCCTCAACTTACAATCAAAATAATTTTTTCTCAATTTATAATCCCTATCAATAATATCTCAAAATAACCCATAAGTAACCATACATTGAAAGTTCAACTAAAAGTACATCAAAGTTTCAAACATTCCAAGTTGAGCATTTTATCACGAAGACACAGGTGTCCCCCCTCATCTAAGTAATCACCTTTGATCAAAATATCACAGAGTTTAGCATCCTCACTAAAGATTCACTCAAATCACTTGAGGTGTTTAAGGACATCAAATAAAGCACTCAATAGTCAATATGAAAAGTTATTACATAGGCTTGCATGACGTCAATCAAAAGATCTTTAGAGGGTTGTAACGTGGCTTTGGTTAGGGGGTGTGGTCACAAGCTGAAAGAAAAGGTTAGAATCGAGATTGAAATGAAAAATTACCTAACTTGAAAAATAACTAATCATTAATTGAATACATATGAGCTTCTTACCAGAATATGGAATTAAACACTTAAGCTCAAAAACAAAAATCGCTATAAATGTATGTATGTATTATTATTATTATTATTTAAGAACAAGTCAAATAATAAAAGCTATCTATCAAACATAAAACATAGTTAAGCAATCAAATCTCGACAAAAATAAGGATCAAATTAATATAAGGATTTTAACAATAATGGGTTATGGGCTAATATGGAGGGTGGATCAATGAATGGGTTGTTAGGCTCAAGGGGGTTCACTAAAGGTTAATTATGAAGGTAGGCTTTTATGGAGTGAGTGGGTTAAACCTAAGTGCCTTTATCATTTTGACATATCAAATCAAATGGTGTGGTCTTGACATGCATAATCAAGCAATTTCTAGAATAATGATTCAATATTGACGCACTCAAAGCAACAATAAAAGTGAGCATGAAAGAAATATGTAACATCTCGAAATAGGGCCTAAATGGAATAGTGGTTGCGAAACCATAAATCTAAGACAGAAAAGTTTATTTCGATTAATTTTTATGATTTACCGAGTGATTAGATGCATGTGTTAGAGTATTGATAAGAAATTTTATAGATTGCATGTTTAATTTGCCTATTAGGGCTTATTTGCAGAAGTTGCTGTAACAGCCCGATTTAGGGCCTAAACGGAACGATGGTTTTAGAACCACGAATTTGAAGTCAAAAAATTTATTCCGATTAAGTTTTAAGGTTTATTTATTGATTAAAATATTGTGTAAAAATATCGTTAAGAAATTTTACTGATAAAGTGCTTAATTGGACTTTTAGGACTAAATTGCAAAAGTTACAAAATATGTGCTCTAATTCATAAGTACTTGATTGAAATGGGAGTTTAAAGAGGAGGTCCTTAAATGGTAATTAGACCATTATATTTTGTTTGGACAGAAATGGGCATGAATAGGACAAAATTTTAAAGAAAGGCCTTAAAGGCATTTTAGTCATTTGGTAATTAAAAGAAATAAAAAGGGAAAATAAAGCCAAAATTCACTCATCTTTTTCATGGAGGCCAAAATTATCATGGGGTAAGCCATGGCTAGGGTTTTCAAGCTTTACAAGCTCAATAGTAAGTTCGTTCTAGCCCCGTTTTTCAAGTTCTTTACGTTTTTAGAATCCCGGTAACTTAATTAAGCTTATTCTAGCAATAATTTAAGCTAGGGTTCATATTTGGAAAAATACCCATAGGTGAAATGTATTTATTTTGATGTTTTATGGTAGAATATGAAGGCTAAAATTATGTTAAACAACTTTTGCTAAGCGGTTTTAAGCAAAAATGAGTAAAACAGCTTAATCGGTAAAAATTGTTATTGTTCATAACTATGTGTTAAAGTGAGAATTTGATGTTGCCATAGAAGGGAAAAATTATCAGTATGTCATAAAACATAAGAATAAGGGATGAAGTTTAATTCCCGAGCCTAGGGGCAAAAGTGTAAATATGCAAAAGTTTAGGGGCAAAATTGTAATTTTTCCAAAGTTTGAGTTAAGGACTGTTTTGAATAGTACATTAATTAAATAAGTAAAATATGATGTTTTAGATCCCAGAAAATGAGATTTGAACCTAGAATGGGAGAAAAATCGAAAATCGGGAAAGTTGATAAAATGGCCGTTTTAGTATCAAGGTAAGTTCATATGTATAATAAGCATTAATTTATGCATGTTTCAATGTAAAATTGATATATTTACTATGATTGTCGAGGTGTTGAAATTAAGTATAATTATGATGATTTAAATGTTCAATATTAATTCGACATGGAAATGAGAAAGTATGTAAGTTTGTATGTAAATAATACATTATCTTTATTATGGTTTTATATTTCAGCATATTTTATGTATTGTAGCTGATTTTTGAATCATAAGTGACTATTGGAAGTATGGAATCAAGTATTAGAAAGAGAGAGAAATCTCGGTTGAACCTTTAGAAAGATTGGATGATACAGATGGTATGTAGCGAGGTCACATGTATGGTGCTGAGTGCACATCATGTGTACAAGAGAGCTACGACACATTATGATGTAGCTAGGTCGCATGGGTGATACTATGTGTACACCATGTAGACAAGAGAGCTACGGGATATATGTAGCTAGGTCGCATCGTGGTTCCAGGTGAAGGACACCATGTAGACAAGAGAGCTACGAGATAAACTGGCTAGGTCACATGGGTGGTACTAAGTGTTCACCATGTGTACAAGAGAGCCAAAATTATGTTTACAATCGAGCTAGGTCACATGAGTGGTGCTAAGTGAAGGCCACTATGTGTACAAGAGAGCTTCGATTTTAAAGGTGGGCTGTGTGCGATACCATCGCATATCTGTTATTATTCTGAAGCGTTCACTTGGGAAATTGATTAAATGAAATTGTGTATGAATTTGTGATGATAAGTGTAAGTATATACATGTGTAACGTATGAGAAATATGCTCGATATGTGATTGGAAATTGGAAAGATTGTTATGGGTAAGTGATGAATACAATTGAAGTGTGAAAGATCAAAATTGACAATAAAACTGTTCTGGATAATTGCAGTGACATGAATCTAAAAATTTACCAAAAATAGTAGAAATTGAATCAGAGACTGAATGAGATACCAAATTAAAGATGAATGAGTTTATTTTCATATAACAGAAATAGAGCAAGAAAAGGAATTCTATATTCTGAGATATTTAAGTTTCTATGAGACTGGTTCAGAATGACTACGTGATCCCCTGTTCTAAATTTGAAAAATCATTAAAAATTGTAAAAACATAATAATGGGATATAATTTATATGTTTAAAATCCTTAATGAGTCTAGTTTCAAATAAAATAAATGATAACATCATATGAGTTCTGTACGAAGAGAAAATTTATTTGTAGTGAAGAGTGGTCAGGGTAGTTGAGCAGTGAAACAGGGGTAACTTCAATGAATATAAAATGTTTAAACCTGTAGCCAGAGTGGTAACCCATGGTGAGGGCACCTTCTCAAAAGGTCCTTGTATCTCTCCCATGCATCATAGAGTGTTTCTAAAAACATCTGCACAAAAGAAGAGATATCCCTGTTTATATTTATTGAAGTTATCCCTGTTTCACTGCTCAACTGTTCTGACCACTCTTCACTACGAATCAATTTTCTCCTCATACAGAATTCAAAGGATGTTCTTGTTTATTTCATTTGAAACAAGACTCATTAAGGATTTCAAGAATATAAATTATATCCCCTAATTATTTTGTACAATATTTAATGATTTTTCCAAGTCAGAACAGGGGATCACGTAGTCATTCTGAACTAGTCTCTCAAAAACTTAAATATCTCATAATATAGAATTCCTTTGCTTGCTCTATTTTTGTTATATGAAAATAGACTCATTAAGCTATAATTTTATATTCATTCAATCTCTAATTCAATTTCTACTATTTTTGGTAAATTTTTAGATTCACGTCATTGCAACTATCCAGAACAGTTTTATTGTCAATTTTGATCTTTCACACTTCAATTGTATTCATCACTTACCCATAACAATCTTTCCAATTTCCAATCACATATCGAGCATATTGCTCATAAGTTACACACGTATATACTTACACTTATCATCACAAAGTCATACACAATTTCATTTAATCAATTTCCCAGTTGAACGCTTCGGAATAATAACAGATACGCGATGGTATCGCACACAGCCCACCTTTAAAATCGAAGCTCTCTTGTACACATAGTGGCCTTCACTTAGCACCACCCATGTGACCTAGCTCAATTGTACACATAATTTTGGCTCTCTTGTACACATGGTGAACACTTAGTACCACCCATGTGACCTAGCCACTTTATCTCGTAGCTCTATTGTTTACATGGTGTCCTTCACCTGGAACCACACATGCAACCTAGCTGCATTTATCTCGTAGCTCTCTTGTCTACATGGTGTACACATAGTATCACCCATACGACCTAGCTACATATATCCCGTAGCTCTCTTGTCTACATGGTGTACACATAGTATCACCCATGCGACCTAGCTACCTCATAATGTCTCGTAGCTCTCTTGTACACATGGTATACATCCCGTACTACACATGTGACCTAGCTACATACCATCTGAATCTTTCGATTCCGATGGTTCAAATGAGAAGTATCTCACTTTCTAATACTTTATTCCATTCTTCTAATAGTCAATTATAATTCAAAAATCAGCAACAATACATAAAATATGCTGAAATATAAAAACGTAATAAAGATAATGTATTATTTACAAACAAACTTACATACTTTCTCACTTCCATGTCGAATTAATATTGAACATTTAAATCATCATAATTATACTTACTTTCAACACCTCGGCAATCATAGTAAATATATCAATTTTACATTGAAACATGCATAAATTAATACTTATTATATATATGAACTTACCTCGATACTAAAACGACCATTTTACCAACTTTCCCGATTTTTGACTTTTCTCCCATTCTAGGTTCAAATCTCATTTTCCGGGATCTAAAACATCATATTTTACTTATTTACTTATTGTACTATTCAAAATAGTCCTTAACTCAAAATTTGGAAAAATTACAATTTTGCACAAGGAGATAGGCACGAGATAGGCACGAGATTTAAATTGGGATTATTCTTAGCCAATTAGCCGAATCTGTTTCTTTTTATTTTCAATTGATTTTTATGTTGCTCATTCACTTTTCACAAAACCTTCTCCCTTATTCTTAATTTATTTATTCCTTTGATTTTCTTTCCCAATTAGCCGAATCTTAATCTCTTCTCTTTTGATAACCTCTTCTATTTTTGTAACCCTTTCTTTTTCGATTTTCTTTTTGAAAACCAAAATAAGCATCCCTCAGAATGAGTTTTAGAAGCTGAAACTAGGTCCTTTGTTGTTAATTTTCTCTTGGTTCAAACTCCTTCTTCCTTCCATTATTTTTAAGACTATAGCCGATTGCCTCAAATCCTGAAATCCCGAAAACTTTATTCCTCTTGTACCGATTTCCTTAGCCAATTCTCTTATTTTTCTCATCATCTTTGGCCAATTCTCTCATCCTCTAAACCCCAAGTTTCTGTCGACAGTACCACAGTAAAACCCTCATATTTTATCTTTCTCTACACTATTGCAAAAAAAGTCGAAAATCCCAACTATCCTAGGGACATAGCCGAATACTGAGATCACTGAAGGCTCGACTTTTGTTATCGTTTGAGGACTTAGAGCTGCATCAGAATCAAGTAGGAACTAAGGGGGGAACGTTGACTGAAAGAATCGGTGGTAAGTCTTTCCAACTTAGTCTATCTTTCGTATTTTAGAAAAAAGCCAAAACCCCTAAAGGTTAGGGAGGCTGTCGATTTGGGTTTATAGCCCTAAGGGTTGTGATAATTACTTTATTTTGATAATAGTGTGATCTAGAGGCTGTTGATCAAGGGCTTGGACAAGTGGAACAACTGGATCTAAACCTAGTCGCTAACTTCGGCAAAGGTAGGATCGCTAGTGCCTAAGGTGTTATTGGCCGAATATGGTAAGGAGTTAATATGTAGTTCATTTTCGATAGTTAGATTAACATGGTAGTATTAGAATTGTAGGCAGTTCGTGCGTGGATCTCATCAATGAATCTTCACAAAACAGGTGTGTAAACGACACCCACTCATAGACTAGATCGGCAAAAGCCGAAAAGCTAAAAAGCCGACATTTGTGAACTTGCGAGCGTGCGAGCGCTTGTGAGGTGGTTTGGTTGTTAATTTTGGTAATCGCAAGCAGTATGATTACAGAGTGCGCAATTTCGTGCACTTAGGTATATTTGGGTTTAATGGGCCGAAAACGGGTTAGTGGGCTAACGGGCCCAATTCAGTAAAAATGCTCGGTAAGTGATTCTGTTAATGTGTTAATGGTTATAATATGTATGTAAACTCTAGAATAGTAAATTTTACTAAAATACCCCTAAGTATGAAAATTACCATTTTACCCCTAGTGCAAAATGACCGTTATACCCCTAGGGTTAATTTTGACTGAAATGTATGATATTCTGATTATGTTTGTTGTATGCTATGACATGTATATCTGTTGCATGGGGTTGGGTTTTGTTATGGAGGAAGAACCCGTTCTGGTGGTTGTGCCATGTATTCTGCTATAAGTAGCTTTGCTGCGGATTATAGTTAGTGCCGCAACCGGTGCTAACACTGTAAGTGTAGGGATGGCGTGGGTGATTTATTCCCTACAGGAAGTGTAGGGATGGACGGAGGCAAGTGCAGGGTTGGATGGGGTTATCATGCATTAATCATATGAGACTGTATTCAAATGGGCCCAACTGTGCTGATATGGGCAAGGCCCAATATATCTCGACTTGTATAGGGTTACGGCCCAGATTAATACTGATATGGGCTAGGCCCAGTATACTCTGTTACTGTAAGGGGCTATGGCCCAGATTAATATTGATATGGGCTAAGGCCTAGTTAACACTAAATTCTAAATAGGGCTTAGGCCCAGTAAAGCTTGAACTGATTTGGGCTCTGGTTGGGATACTTTACACACTGAGTTTTCCAGACTCACCCCCCTTTTTCCCATCTTTGCAGGTGAGCCTTAGATCGATGGACTTGGAGCTGGGCGGGATTCAGAGTGGCCACGAAGATTAAGTTTTGTTTTCTTTAAAATAAGTTTCGCATTTATTATTTGATTATTTTTATTCTGGTTAAAGTTGTAATAAGGCCGCTCTTTTTATTATTTTTAATATTTTGGGTTATTAAATTGGTTAGCTCTAGGGCGCGTTTTATAAAAGTTACTTATTTTTAAAATATCACGATAACCGAGCAAAGCTTCCGCAACGTAAATGTTTTCAAAGGAAATAAATATTTTAAATAGACTTAAACTTAATTTGTTGTTCGTGGACAAGTAATAAGCTTAAAGTGTGGCAATGGATGTATGCATGTCTAGGATTGGATCATAGAAGAGCTAGGTACTTAAGCAGTCTAATTGACTCACCTCCTCTTTTCTTGAATCCTACCTGGTGTGTAGTATCCATTCACTTTAAGCCATGACAAAGAAGGTTTGATTTTTTTCGATACTTAACTGTTTTTTTAAAATAACATGTTTCTGCTACTACAAAGGTTTACAAGTTTTCAAAGTTTCCCATAAGATTTTACAAGGTTGTTAACAATGCTTTGATTATTACAATGAATCACGTTTTGGAAAAAAAATAAGGCTAAGGTTTTATTCAAGTTTAAACGGTAAAAGTTTCTAAACATCAAGAAGGGTTTTCAATGAAAACATGGTTTTCGAAAAACACTTCGATGTGACACGCCGGATTCAGTCATAACGTCTGGGCCGGGTTTGGGGTGTTACATTTAGTGGTATCAGAGCCTAGGTTGCAATAACTCGGCTGTGGATCGGGTCCAAAAATTTTTCGAAAACTTAGGCCTGTGAAGGGTATTTTTGGAGATGGTTTTTGAAAAGTTCATTTTAAAGATGTTTTGCGGAGTATATATGTTAAAATTGGTACAAGTTTTTCTATTTTAAACAAGAGTTTCAAAATAAGGCTGCTTTCAAATCAAAATTTTTAAATTTCTACCTTCTATAAGCAAAAATATGGCTTTTTGAGTTTTAAATGGATTGGAGAAAGAAGTGGCGCACTGAATCCCCAACACCAAGTCTGTAAGTATACTCTTTTTACGTTATGTGATATTGATATGATGCTATGAATAGAACTGAGACCCTACTATGATACTCTAGATAGGGTAGAACTGTAAAACCCTAGAATACTGAGACTATAGCTAGGCTTTGATTCTATAAAAACAAAAACTTTAAAATACTCTCTCTGCATAAGACATATGAATAAATAGTAAAACATTTTGATATCTTTGTAGTTATTTGATATGTGTACTGGTAAAGTAGAGCATTGATATGGATTCTGCGGGTAAACAAAGTCTACCAACTTCGGGTAGCGGTAACTCGGAGCTTGGTACTGAGGCACTGGCCGAGTTAGTAAGGAAAGTAGTAGAGGAAGTATTGGATACCAAAATTAAGGAAATTAGAGAAACGCTTCAAATAGGGTGTTTGGAGTGTAAGAAAGGGAAGGATCCTAGTTCTCAGAGAATAGAGCCTCGTTCTGTGAAACATGTTAAGGCACGACCAAACTTTCCAACCTGCAAGAACTGCAACAGACGTCATCCGGGTGAATGCCATAGGAAGACAGGAGCATGTCTTAGATGTGGGTCCAAGGAACTCAAGACGTCAGCAGGTAAGGTTTAAAGGTAAACGCGACGCTATTATATAAAAGAAGGAGGCCCGTCCCAGTGGTCAGCAGTGTGTGGGGCACCCTGGAGGTCCCGTGTTCGAGCAGCGTTGCGTGCAAGAGGGGGTGCTCCTTTTTGATGTGCGCGCATGAAAAGGACCGTACGGGATTGAAACTCCCCCCAGTAGCAAGGTGCGAGGTGAGTCATCCAAGCGGCGGACTCCTGCTGTTGTTTGCACAAGGAGAGTTTGAATTAAATTCAAACTATGTTGTTGGCTATAAAGAAGGAGATAGGCACAAGATTTAAATTAGGATTATTCAGCCAATTAGCCGAATCTGTTTCTTTTTATTTTCAATTGATTTTTATGTTGATTTTTATGTTGCTCATTCACTTTTCACAAAATCTTCTCCATTATTCTTAATTTATTTATTCCTTTGATTTTCTTTCCCAATTAGCCGAATCTTAATCTCTTCTCTTTTGATAACCTCTTCTATTTTTGTAACCCTTTCTTCTTCGATTTTCTTTTTGAAAACCAAAATAAGCATGCCTCAGAATGAGTTTTAGAAGCTGAAACTAGATCCTTTGTTGTTAATTTTCTCTTGGTTCAAACTCCTTCTTCCTTCCATTATTTTTAAGACTATAGCCGATTGCCTCAAATCTCGAAATCCCGAAAACTTGATTCCTCTTGTACCGATTTCCTTAGCCAATTCTCTTATTTTTCTCATCATCTTTGGCCGATTCTCTCATCCTCTAAACCCCAAGTTTCTGTCGACAGTACCACAGTAAAACCCTCATATTTTATCTTTCTCTACACTATTGTAAAAAAAGCCGAAAATCCCACACTATCCTAGGGACATAGCCGAATACTGAGATCACTGAAGGCTGGAATTTTGTTATCGTTTGAGGGCTTAGAGCTACATCAGAATCAAGTAGGAACTAAAGGGGGAATGTTGACTGAAAGAATCGGTGGTAAGTCTTTCCAACTTAGTCTATCTTTCGTATTTTAGAAAAAAGCCAAAACCCCTAAAGGTTAGGGAGGCTGTCGATTTGGGTTTATAGCCCTAAGGGTTGTGATAATTACTTTATTTTGATAATAGTGTGATCTAGAGGCTGTTGATCAAGGGCTTGGACAAGTGGAACAACTGGATCTAAACCTAGTCGCTAACTTCGGCAAAGGTAGGATCGCTAGTGCCTAAGGTGTTATTGGCCGAATATGGTAAGGAGTTAATATGTAGTTCGTTTTTGATAGTTAGATTAATGTGGTAGTAATAAAATTGTAGGCAGTTCGTTAGATTAATGTGGTAGTAATAAAATTGTAGGCAGTTCGTGCGTGGATCTCGTCAACAAATCGTCATAAAACAGGTATGTAAACGACACCCACTCATAGACTAGATCGGCAAAAGCCGAAAAGCTAAAAAGCCGACATTTGTGAACTTGCGAGCGTGCGAGCGCTTGTGAGGTGGTTTGGTTGTTAATTTTGGTAATCGCAAGCAGTATGATTGCAGAGTGCGCAATTTCGTGCACTTCGGTATATTTGGGCTTAATGGGCTGAAAACGGGTTAGTGGGCTAACGGGCCCAATTCGGTAAAAACGCTCGGTAAGTGCTTCTGTTAATGTGTTAATGGTTATAATATGTATGTAAACTCTAGAATAGTAAATTTTATTGAAATACCCCTAAGTATGAAAATTACCATTTTACCCCTAGGTGCAAAATGACCGTTATACCCCTAGGGTTAATTTTGACTGAAATGCATGATATTCTGATTATGTTTGTTGTATGCCATGACATGTATATCTGTTGCATGGGGTTGGGTGTTGTTATGGAGGAAGAACCCATTCTGGTGGTTGTGCCACTTATTCTGATATAAGCAGCTTTGCTGCGGATTATAGTTAGTGCCGCAACCGTTCTAACACTGTAAGTGTAGGGATGGCGTGGGTGATTTATTCCCCACAGGAAGTGTAGGGATGGACGGAGGCAAGTGCAGGGTTGGATGGGGTTATCATGCATTAATCATATGAGACTGTATTCAAATGGACCCAACTGTGCTGATATGGGCAAGGCTCAATATATCTCGACTTGTATAGGGCTACGGCCCAGATTAATACTGATATGGGCTAGGCCCAGTATACTCTGTTACTGTAAGGGGCTATGGCCCAGATTAATATTGATATGGGCTAAGGCCCAGTTAACACTAAATTCTGAATAGGGCTTAGGCCCAGTAAAGCTTGAACTGATTTGGGCTCTGGTTGGGATACTTTACACACTGAGTTTTCCAAACTCACCCCCCTTTTTCCCATCTTTGCAGGTGAGCCTTAGATCGATAGACTTGGAGCTGGGCGGGATTCAGAGTGGCCACAAAGATTAAGTTTTGTTTTCTTTAAAATAAGTTTCGCATTTATTATTTTGATTATTTTTATTCTGGTTAAAGTTGTAATAAGGCCGCTCTTTTTATTATTTTTAATATTTTGGGTTATTAAATTGGTTAGCTCTAGGGCGCGTTTTATAAAAGTTACTTATTTTTAAAATATCACGATAACCGAGCAAAGCTTCCGCAACGTAAATGTTTTCAAAGGAAATAAATATTTTAAATAGACTTAAACTTAATTTGTTGTTTGTGGACAAGTAATAAGCTTAAAGTGTGGCAATGGATGTATGCATGTCTAGGATTGGATCATGGAAGAGCTAGGTACTTAAGCAGTCTAATTGACTCACATCCTCTTTTCTTGAATCCTACCTGGGGCGTAGTATCCATTCACTTTAAGCCATGACAAAGAAGGTTTGATTTTTTTCGATACTTAACTATTTTTTTAAAATAACATGTTTCTGCTGCTACAAAGGTTTACAAGTTTTCAAAGTTTCCCATAAGATTTTACAAGGTTGTTAACAATGCTTTGATTATTACAATGAATCACGTTTTGGAAAAAAATAAGGCTAAGGTTTTATTCAAGTTTAAACGGTAAAAGTTTCTAAACATCAAGAAGGGTTTTCAATGAAAACATGGTTTTCGAAAAACACTTCAATGTGACACACCGGATTCGGTCGTAACGTCTGGGCCGGGTTTGGGGTGTTACACTGATCATTTTTCCCTTCTATGGAAACATCAAATTCTCACTCTAACACATAGTTATGAACAATAACAACTTTTACCGATTAAGCCGTTTTACTCATTTTTGCTTAAAACCGCTTAGCAAAAGTTGTTTAACATAATTTCAGCCTTCATATTCTACCATAAAACATCAAATAAACACATCTCACCTATGGATGTTTTTCCAAATATGAACCCTAGCTTAAATTATTGTTAGAATAAGCTTAATCAAGTTACCAAGATTCCAAAATCGTAAAGAACTTGAAAAACGGGGCTAGAACGACTTACTATTTAGCTTGGAAAACTTGAAAACCCTAGCCATGGCTTCCCCCATGCTAATTTCGGCCTCCATGAAAAAAGATGAGTCAATTTTGGCTTTTTTTCCCTTTTTATTTCTTTTAATTACCAAATGACTAAAATGCCCTTAAGACATTTCTTTAAAATTTTGTCCTATTCATGCCCATTTTTGTCCAAACAAAATATAATGGTCTAATTACCATTTAAGGACCTCCTCTTTAAAACCCCATTTCAATCAAGTACTTATGAATTAGAACACATATTTTGCAACTTTTGCAATTTAGTCCTAAAAGTCCAATTAAGCACTTTATCAGTAAAATTACTTAACGATATTTTTACACAATATTTTAATCAATAAATAAACCTTAAAACTTAATCAGAATAAATATTTTGACTTCGAATTCATGGTTCTAAAACCATCATTCCGTTTAGGCCCTAAATCGGGCTGTTACAACAACTTCTGTAAATAAGCCCTAATAGGCAAATTAAGCATGCAATCTATAAAATTTCTTATCAATACTCTAACACATGCATCTAATCACTCGGTAAATCATAAAAATTAATCGAAATAAATTTTTCTATCTTAGATTTGTGGTTTCACAACCACTATTCCATTTAGGCCCTATTTCGAGATGTTACATCTGAAGCTTACAAACAGAAGATCACTACTAATATGTATACATTTTTTAAGAACACATTTAATTACAGAGTAGAATAAAACATAGCTAAGCAACTATTTCAATTCAAATCTCGACAAAAATGGGGCCTAAATTAATTTAGGGGATTTCAATAATAATGGGTTAAAGGTTAATATTAAGGGTAATACAAGAAATGGCTTGTTAGGCTTAAGGGGGTTCACTAGGGGTTAATTATGGAGGTAGGCTTTTCATGGTATGAGTGGGTTAATCCTAAGTGCTTTAATCATTTTGACATATCAAATCAAATGGTGTGGTCTCAACATGAATAATCAAGCAAGTTCCTAGAATAACAGTTCACTACTGACGCACTTAAAGCAATAATAAAAGTGAGCATGAAAGAATTAATAGATGCTCAAAAGGCTCAAAAATCTCACAAAAATTATCGCTTTTTGATGTTTAAAACTTGTGAATCCCAACTCAAAGTAATACCTAAATTTGGGGAAACAACCTAAAATTTTAAATTCTTAAAAATCAACTTATCATGCTTGATTCTCTAATGTCTTAAAGTATAAACAATCAATGCATAAATGTCTATATTTTAATTCAAGATATATCAATCAAAATCATAAATCAATCAAAATTTATCGTAAATATGATATGGGAGCTTTTCAAGAGAACAAGGCAATCGTTCAAGGATTTTTCTGATAATGAAATAAATACCCCCCCCACACTTAAGATGTACATTGCCCTCAATGTACAAAGATAGATATTAGAATATAAAAATAAGATAGGGAGAGGAGACAAACTTCCTGATTGAAAATAGATGAAATTTCTGGATTAGCGAGAGTGAGTTTCTGGGATTACAACTGGAAGACAAACATGATTCTGAAGGACAAAAGGATAATTGGGGGAATAATTTGATAGTAATCATAAAGATAAGCTTTTTTAAAAACAAACGAATCTTCAAAAATAAATAAATAAAATCGATAATCTAATTTCTAGGTTTTTCTTAAGCGGCACGGCCGATTCATACGCCCGTGTTCCTTGGGCGTGTGGGTTCAGACGGCCGTGTCGTACGACCATGTCTAGCTTCGTTCGCTTCTCCCACACCCGTATTAATTTGAAAAGTTTGACCATAGGTGTTAGACACGCCCGTGCTAGTTTCTCAGTTTCAACCACGGGTCTTCCACACAGGCGTGTCGCACGCCCGTGTTGTTTTGGCAGGCTCGACCACGGCCATGTCGCACGGCCATGGTGTTTTATCATAGCCCGTGTTTGGGAAAATCCTTGCCCTATTTTCACACGGCCATAAGCATACCGTGTGCTTGGCCGTGTCTCTATGGAAAACCTATATTCGAGAGCTCCGTTAGTAAGTTAGATGTTGAAGACTAAATTTTTAAAGAAGTTAATACAGTTAGTGCTCGGGTTGCCTCCCAAAAAGCGCTTATTTATAGTCTAAGCTTGACTTACCTCTCCGTTGAATAATCATGGTGGTTTGAAGAGTTTATACTCCTCATTCCTGTCATCAATCTCATCAAAATAAGGTTTTAAACGGGTGTTGTTTACCTTAAAAGTGCTGAACTTGGGGTGCCTTACCTCGAACGTACCGAATGGAAAGATACTAAGTACCGTAAGAGGGATTTCTTAATTCTGTCGTAGATTCGGTTTGTTGGGTGTTCTTGGTTTATGCGTCCGCCATTCATCAAGTTCCTCGATTTGTAATCTTCGATCTTCATGAATAGGTCCTCTACTATTGCTTGAGAATGACTTGTGTGCTTCCTTCAAACTCATTTCCTGTAAAGTAGGTTGTACCATATTGTCAGTTCTAGGAGAATGGGTTAAATGATCACCTTCAATTCCCGATGTGTTGCCAGAATTGCGAGCTTGAAGGGTGATTGTTTCGTCTCCTACACAGAGTGTGAGTTCACCTGTGCCAACATCAATAACCATTTTAGTAGTTGCTAAAAAGGGCCTTCCCAGAATTAAAGGAGTGTTGCTATCCTCCTCTATATCTAGAACAATAAAGTCAACGGGAAATATAAATTTATTGATTTTAACTAGTCCATCTTCAATAATACCCTAGGGAACCTTATAGTTTTATCTGCTAATTGGATGCTCATCCTAGTTTGTTTGGGTTTCCCGAGACCTAATTGCTTAAACATTTTGTAGGGCATGACGTTAATAATAGCCTCTAAATCAGCTAATGCATTATTAACATCTAAACTACCAATTAAGCAAGGAATTGTAAAACTCCCTGGATCTTTTAGTTTGTTCGGTAGTCCATTTTGGAGAATAGCTGAGCAAACTGCGTTTAGCTCCACGTGTGACGCCTCGTCCAACTTCCGCTTATTAGCTAAAAGTTCCTTTAAAAATTTCATTACGTTTGGCATCTGCGATAGGGCTTCAATAAACGGTAAGTTCATATGTAATTTTTTTAAGAGTTTAATGAATTTACCAATTTGTTCATCTGAGCTGTCTTTCCTTGTTGTGTTGGGGTATGGCATACGAGGTTTATATTCGACATTCACCGTTTTGTTTTAATTGTTATCTACCTCACCTTGACCTTTGCTTACCATAGTTTCTTACCTCAGTTCTGAACAACTCCTTCTTCATCTTGAATATTAATTGTGTTGAGCTGTTCCCTTGGGTTGGGTTCAGTATTACTTGGCAAGCTACCTTGTGGTCGTTCAAAAATTAATTTGGAAAACTGGCCTATCTGAGTTTCGAGCCCTTGGATCGACACTTGTTTATTTTTAAGTGTTGTTCGGTGTTCTGGAAACGAGTTTCTGACACTGAAATAAACTTTGAGAGCGTCTCTTCAAGGTTCAGCTTCTTTTCCTATTGGTAGGTTGTTGGTAGCCTGGAGGTGGTTGTGGTATTTGATTTCCTTGACCGCTCCACGAGAAATTAGGGTGGTTCCTCCAACCTGCATTGTAAGTGTTATTATATGGATTGTTTTGAGGTCGAGGATTATTACCCATGTAGTTTAATTGCTTGTTATCCATGTTATGGCCATAAGGTTGGTATTCCGAATGGCTTGTTCCACTTCCACTTGCTTCGCAGTGCATTACTGGGTGAACCTGTGAAGAACTAAGAAAACCATCAATCTTTTTATTTAAGAGTTCTACTTGATTAGAGAGCATGGTGATCGAATCGATGTTATAAAAGTCAGTTGTTTTCATTGGCTCTATCCTCATGACTTGCCATTGATAGTTATTCAGTGACATCTCATCTATAAGCTTATAGGCATCTTCAGGTGTTTTATTATTGATGGTTCTGCCAGCAGCTACGTCAACCGTTTGTCGAGTTGAAGGATTTAGGTCATTATGGAACCTTTGAATCTGTAGCCAAAGCAGTAACCCATGGTGAGGGCACCTTCTCAAAAGGTCCTTGTATCTCTCCCATGCATCGGAGTGTTTCTAAATCCATCTGCACAAAAGAAGAGATATCATTACATAATTTATCCATTTTAGCCGGCGGAAAATATTTTAGTAAAAGTTTTTCAGTCATTTGTTCCCAAGTAGTAATTGACCCTCGTGGTAACGATTTCAACCACTGTTTAACTTTGTTCCTCAATGAAAAGGGGAATAACCAAAGACAAATGGCATCAACAGAGACACCATTAATTTTAAATGTATCACATAGTTCTAAGAAGTTGGCTAAATGAGTGTTGGGATCCTCATCCTGCAATCCATCAAACTGAACAAATTGTTGTATTATTTGAATAGTGTTAGGTTTTAATTCAAAAGTATTTGCAACTACAGCAGGTCTAACTATGCTCGATTCAGTTCCTATTAAAGAAGGTTTAGCATAATCATACATAGTGCATGGAGCAGGATTTTGATTAACTACAATTGTAGGAGGTAGCTGATTGCCTTGGTTTTCATCCATCTCTTCGGTTGGGGGTTGAGTATCGTCTTCTTGCTCGTTCTCTGTGTATCTTAAGTTTCGCCCTATTTCTCTTGGATTTCTACGAACTGTACAATCGATTTCTTCGTCAAAAAGTAATGGTCTTGACGGATTTCTTCTAGTTCTAAACTATAAAAACCTGCCAAGAGAAGGAAAAGATAAATTAATAAATAATAATAAAAAATTAAAGTGCACGAAAAATAAATGGCTAAAGTAATAAAAATTGAGTGTTCCTAATATTTCAGTTCCCCGGCAACAATGCCAAAAACTTGATTGCGTGATTTCGTGATAGGTTTTAAATATTTATAATTACTCGTTTTTGAACTAACTATTATCGTGATGTAGGCAAGTGTAACTATCGAACAGTAGTATAGTTTTAGCAAGACTGGATTGTCGAACCCAAAGGTACTAAAACTACTAGTAATGACTGTCTTTTTATTATCTAGCCTAAGAATAAAGAGGTTTTTGTTTTAACTAACTAATTATCTAAACTAAGAACGCTTGGGGAATTACTTTTGGAAAAATCGATTGAATGAAGACAATACCTAAGGAAAAATCCACCTAGACTGTATTTGTTATTCTGGCTCTGAATCGGACGATTATTCATTTAACTTATTCCGTAAAGATCCCTAAGTTATGTTATTATCCCTATTCAAGACTAATAACGTCTAATCCCTAGATTGAATAACCGAGACTTTTCTCTAATTAACATTCTAGGGTTGCATTAATTCGATCTATGGATCCCTTTATTAGGTTTCACCCTAATCCGGCAAAATCTTGTAACCCTATGTCTAGGTGCGCAATCAACTCTGCTTAATTATGAAAAATGTACTCTTAAGCATGGTCTATTCCTCCTCTGAATAAGAGCTTATCTTGAATTGGTATCTTGGGATATCAAAACAAGAAGTAAGAACACATAATTAAGAACAAGTCAAATATTGATCATACAATTCAGAAAATAATAACAAGATTCTTCTTAGGTTTCATTCCCCTTAGGTATTTAGAGGATTTAGTTCATAACTAAATAACAAGCATCTTCGGATAATAAAGAATACAAAACATAAAGAAAACCCAAAACTCCTGAAGGGGAATGGAGGAGAGATCTTCAGTCTTGAGATGATGAATCCGGCTTCTGAGATGAATCAATCGACTTTCTTGGAGTAATTCCTTACCCCCTACTTTGTCCTCTCTTTTCTTCCTTCTCTAGGGTGTATTTATAGGCTTTGGAATGCCTAAAAGCGCTCAAAATTAGCCTTTTCTAAATTGGACTCAACTTGGGCTTGGCAGGGACACGCCCGTGTGTGATTACTTCAGGCCGTGCTCGAGCCTGCCAAATTGACATGGCCGTGTGGTCTGCCCGTGTGAGGAGGTCCAGGCCATGTTGATTTCATACTTTGGCCCATTTTCTCTGTTTTTGGCCCGTTTCTCATTCCTTTCGCTCTCCTATGCTCTCCTAAGTGTAAAACATGAAATTAAAGCATTAGGAGCATCGAATTCACCAATTCTAATGGAAAATCATCCATAAAATGCGTTAAACATGGGGTAAAAATATGTATAAATTATGGTTTATTAGCAGGCCTAACTATACTTGACTCAGTTGCTATTAAAGTAGGTTTAGCATAATCATACATAGTGCATGGAGCAGGATTTTGATTTACTAGATCAGCAGCAATCGCAGGAGGTAGCGGATTTTCCTGGTTTTCAACCATCTCCTCAGTTGTGGTTGAAGTATCATCCTCTTGCTCTTTCCTCTGTGTATCTTAAGCTTCGCCTTATTTCTCTTCGGTTTCTACGAACTGTACGATCGATCTCACTATCAAACAATAATGGTCCCGATGAGTTTCTTCTAGTCATACACTATAAAAACCTACCCTGAGCGAATAAAATAAAAAATTAGAAAAGAAAATAAAAATTTAAATTGGAAATAAAGTAAAATGGCTAAAATACTAAAAATCAAGTGTTCCTAATATCTTAGTTCCTCGGCAACGGTGCCAAAAACTTGATTCATGATATTTGTGATAAGTTTTAAATAATTTATAAATGGTCGTTCTTGAAACCAACTATAATCACGATAAAGGCAAGTGTACCTATCGAATAGTAGTATAGCTTTAGCAAGACCAGATTGTCAAACCCAAAGGAACCAAGAGTACTAGTAATTACTTTCTTTTTATTATCTAGCCTAAAAATTCAGGGATTTGTTTATCGAAACTAATTAACTAAATAAGGGTGCAGAGAAAGAAAATTGGGGAAAATACTTTTAAAAAATTCGATTGATTAAGACAATACCCAAGGAAAAATCCACTTAGACTTCACTTGTTATTTGACTCTGAATCAGACGATTTATTCATTTGACTTGATTCGTAGAAATCCCTAAGTTATATTATTATCTCTCTCGAGACTACTAACGTCTAACCCTAGGTTGAGTAATTGAAATCTCTTTCTAATTAACGCCCTAGTGTTGCATTAACTCGATCTATGGATCCTCGTATTAGGTTTCACCCTAATCCGAAAAAATCTTGTCACCCTATCTCTAGGCGTGCAATCAACTCCGCTCAATTATGACAAATTTACTCTTAGAGAGGGACTTTTGCTCCTCTGAATAAGCGCATTAACTCGAATCAATATTCCTGGAATATTAAGACAAGAATTAAGAACAAATAATTAAGAACAAGTCAAAAATTTATCATATAATTCAAATAATAATAACAAGATCTATCTTAGGTTTTGTTCCCCTTAGGTATTTAGGGGGTTTAGCTCATAATTACAAAAGAAAACATCTCAGAAGAATAATGAATACAAAACATAAAGAAAACCCAAAACTCCTGAATGGAAATTGAAGGGAGATTTTCAGTCTTGATGAATAATCCAGCTTCTGAGATGGATCAATCGACTTTTTTCGAGTAATTCCTTGCTTCCTACTCCGTGTCTGCTCCTAAGTGCCTCCTCAGGTGTTTAAATAGGCTTTAGAATGCCTAAGAGCCCTCAAAAGTGGCCTTTTCCAAATAGGACTATACTTGGGCTCAACAGGGACACGCCCGTGTGCAATTACTCTAGACCATGGTCAAAGCTGTTAAATAGGTACGGGCGTGTAGTTTACCCATGTAAGTCGTGCTTCGATCCTGCCAAATGGACACGGCCATGTGGCTTTCCCATGTGAGGAAGTCCAGGCTATGTTGATTTCCCATGTGGATCCATTTTCTCCATTTTCGGCCTGTTTCTCGCTCTTTTTGCCCTCCTATGCTCTCATAAATATAAAATATGAAATTAAAGGATTAGGAGCATCAAATTCACCAGATCTAAGGATAATTCATCCAAAAAATGTGTTAAGCATGGGATAATAATATGTATAAATTATGGTTTATCATGAACCGACGTGAAAGGGATGGAGACCAACCCTTGACGAGGAGCCCTAAGTGCGACACAAGAGGGAATAGAAAGGTTCAAGTTAAGTTGTCTAGGAATAGTATTCTCCACTTGTTTCTTTTATTTTTCTTTACTAAACACTGGTGATTACTTTTTATTTCATGTTAATATCGAAGTACACATGATTTCTGGGTTAAATGTTATTTTATTCAACCTTGCTTCTACTGTTTAATCTTTGGGTTTGAATTTTTTAGCACAGAAGTGTTATTGCGGTCACTAACATTGGAAGGTGTAGTGACAGTTCAAACTAACAAGCATGACAACAGAAGTTGCTTGAGGATTAGAGGAATTTAATCCATTTTTTCTTAATATTGTTCCATTTCCATCATCGGAAGGCGTGGCTAATGTGCATGTTTAAGTCTTTGAGTAAATATAGAAGTTAAGCTTGGTAAGATATTCATTGCAATTTATTGCATCGACAATCACCTAACCTTTTATACCTTGTGAGCACTTAGCATTTTGTTGAATATTCACATTGGGGATCCTAGTTTATCATTATCATATTTTATCTTATTCTTTTCAAGTTATTACTTCAACACCTACTCTCATAATTTATCTTGTTTCTATCCATTTATTGCACTGACATTGATAGACAAAACACTCATATCTATCTACTATACTTGCATCGACAGTGTACGCTTGTACATTATTGCTATAACGTTAAACAATCGATCAACCAAAAACAACACATGATAGCATAATTGAATATAATTCATGTAAAATTAACATAGATAATCATTATACTTTAGCATGATCGAATTGGATCTATTATCTTTCATAACATATCATGTTTTCCATGTATCATCATTTCAATAAGTTTCTCACACACATGTCTTAGTTCATATTGAACACTAATCATTGTCACAGGCTAGTGATTAAAACATAATTTAGCAATATCATCACATGGTAAGATATGGTATATAAACATAGCATCACTTAAATCATACCTTTCAAATCATGAATATTCATACTTTGATCATTGATACATCATACATTTCCATATTTTTCATAGTGAAGTCAATCGAAACCCTTACCGGAGCTCACACAAGTGTGCTAAACGAAGGTCAAAACCATCCATTTTATTTAATCGATGGTTGAAATCATTCCTTTTCATATTCGATAAACACTGTAAAGACGATTGAAACCCCGGTACATGTTTCATATTGTGCCATAGTCCAACTATGGTCTTACATGTGCACTGCCATAGCCTTGCCATGGTCGTACGCTTATAGTACTATAACCCGGTTATGGTCTTATCATTAGAATGTCATAGCCTAGCTATGGTTTTGCATATAGTATACACTGCCATGGTCCAACCATGGTCTTACGTCTGAAAAACTACCATAGCCTTGCTATGGTCTTACGTAAACATTGGCATGGTCCAATCATGGTCTTGCGTCTGAAAAACTACCATAGCCTCGCTACGGTCTTACGTAAACATTGCCATGGTCCAACCATGGTCTTGTACATCTTTATGTTGTGCTGCCATAATGTCTTATTCGTTTCCTTCAAGTTGACAAATTTGATTCACATATATATACAAATAGATAATAATTTATCGAAACAATAATTAATTGAACTAACCAAGTTACGAACTTACCTGGCTAAATCGCAGAAAAGACAAAGTATAGGGGCATTTTGGTAATTTTTCATTCTCCTCGATTTTCCACTCGATCTTGATCTAAATTAATAATTTCATTCTATTTATTAATTTAGAAAATAAAACAATGTATTTTATGCAATTTAGTCATTTTTAACATTTTTACAAAATTTCCTTAACATTTTACTTTTATTGAATTTAGTCCCTGGGCCTAAAACATTAACCATTTTTAATGCCAATTCACATTATCCGAATATTCATGGCACACAAAACAGCCCAAATTTGCAATAATTTCACATAAAATCCTTGTAATTTTACTATTTCAACAATTTAGTCCCTAATTAGCAAATTCATCAAAAATCACTTAACAAAATACTTTTAAATAACAACTAATATTTCGAATTCATTATTTAACATAAAAAATCACTAGATCCATTAACATAAAAAATCACTAGATTCATCAATGGAAACATTCAAAATCTTTAAAAATTTCAAAATCAAAGATACGGGCTAGATGGACCTAGTTGCAACGATATCAAAAACATAAAAATTATTAGAAATGAGGCTAAATCGGACTTACATGCATCTTCAAAGTGAAAGCCAAAGCTTCAAGCTTCTCCCTTTCTATTTCCATGGCAAATTCAGTGATGAAAAGCAAAATGGGGAAGAAAACATTATGTTTTCTTTATTTTAATCTTTTGTTTCTTTATTTTAATAATAAAAATATCATATAAACATATAAATTTAAAAGAATTTAAAGCTTTAACCGTCCTATAACAGCCCAATTTTGGGCTCAGTCGGAATAGTGGTTTCGAGACCACCAATCTAAAGTCGGAGAAATTATTTTAGTATTATTTTAGAGTTATAGCATGTTTATATTAATGTATGAAAAATTTGGTGAAGTAATTTTAGTGTTTGTGAGCTTAATCGCGAAAAATGACTAAATTGCGTAAAGTTCAAAAGTCTTGAATGAATAGCTAAAGGTGTTAAATTGCCATGAAACTTAAATTGGGGGTATTTAAAGGGCAAATATACCCTTAAATTTTAGCTTGTCCGGCCATGAGACAAGAAAATTCATCTAGTCAAAGGGTTAGGTAAATTAATGACTTAATGTTGTCTAGAAATAAAATAAAAGAAAAATGTTGTCATCTCTTCTTACCTTTCCTTCTTCCACCAAAAATATCAGCCATTAGAGGAGTTTTTGAAGCTTGAAATTTCAGCCACTTAGTCTCTCTACAAGTAAGTGATTTTGAGGGCTTTTCTTGAATATTTTTATACTTTTGAGATCCTTGTATCATGAGCTTTCAAATGAGTGGACTAATTTGCAAAATGGTTGAAAGTATAGGGTTTTTATATGATTGTAGACATGTTTTTTTCTGAAATTTTATGGAAGAAAATGAACCATGGTTGTGAAATAAACAACTTTTGTAAAGAGATTTCTCATGAAAACCCTAAAAAGGTCCATTTTGCATAAGTTGTAAAATAGGTGATAAATGTGTGAAATATTGATAATTTGGGACTACTTATAGTGTAAAACGTAATCGACTAGGCTTAATATATGATGAAATTTGATAAAAATAGATTTTCGGACCTAGGGGTAAAATGGTTATTTTGCAAAAGTCTAGGGGCAAAATGGTCATTTTGCCCAATTTTAAATTGTTGAGTACCTAGATTAAGAAAATTATTAAATTCATAAATTTTTATCATTCTAGATCAAGAATTACAAAATACGGGCCTAAACTGGGGAAAAGCGAAGCAAGTGGACTAAGCCGAACTAGCCGCCACATTTTGAGTGTTGAGGTAAATTGTATGTAAATAATACAACTTCATTATTATTATTATATGTGTTTGAATTGATATAACATAAATTGCTTAATTATGGTAATGAAAATACATGATGATAATTGAGATAATAGAACTCCTGGGTGAACCTTGGAACAAATCGTATATTCGTGCCATGACATTTGGGTCATTTGTGCGCTAGTGTAAGACATGTCTGGGACATGCATCGGCCACATTATGAGAGCCAATGTAACCATGTCTGGGACATGGCATCGGCATTGAGACGAGAGCTAGTGTAAGACATGTCTGGGACATGCATCGACCTCGAGATGGAAGCCAGTGTAGGACCATGTCTGGGACATGGCTTCGACCTCGATTTTGATAGTTAGTGTATGACCATGTCTGGGACATGGCATCGACATTACACCTTATGTTTGAGGCTTAATGAATATCCGATAGCATTCCAAATAGTTCAATGGTGAAAGTCACAGTTTAAGTTAAACAAGGAAAGTATAACCATGTTGTGAGTGGTACAGGTACCTATTTGAAATGTATGAGATGTGAGCTCAATATATGCTATGTGAAATGTATTGGCTAGTGACGAGTAAGTTATGCTTATGCCTACTTAAGTACTATGAGCATGATGATGTATGGTAAAGTTGTTGTTATATTCTTTGCATGCAACTTACTAAGCTTTATGCTTACCCTATTTCTTTCCATTTTCTTATAGTACTGCCTAATTAGCTTGTGGATCAACGGACATTGGAAGCATCGATTACACTATCAATCGAAGCACTTGGTATAGTTAGATCTATTTATTTTGATTATGGCATGATAGGACCCTGACTTTAGAATTTTGTGTCATTGTTAATTGGCCAAATGTGTTGGCTTATTTTAGCATTTTGATTCATTTTGTATAAGGCCACAAAAATGGATAACGTTGAAAGTTGTTATATCAATACAAGAAGTTATTTCATGAATGGGTAATTTGTTGGTTGTTTTAGTAAACATGAAATGTGTAAAGGCCTTAGATGTGGTTGTTGGATTGGGGAATCATACTTGATGATCTTTAGCATGATGGATGTTGTTACTTTATGTTTCAGGGTGGCAAAGGGCTTGGTAAATAGCTCTATGTTGTCCACACGGGTAGACACACGAGCGTGTGTTTATCACACATGGCCAGCCCTGTGGGCGTGTTGTCCGGCCGTGTGTCCCTTGCATGTAAAATTTTCAAGTTAGTATGCATGGTAGTAAACACGCGGGCAGTGACACGGGCATGTGTCTCAGCCGTGTGAAGGATATGGCCTAGCAAACGGGTATGTACCTTGGCCGTGTGACCTTTAAGGATTGCTGACGTCAGAAACAGAATGTCAAGATTTTTAAACACGAGCTAGGACACGGGCATGTCCTGGCCGTGTGAGGGACACGGGCCATGGACATGGGCGTGTGTTAGGCTGTGTGAAAACCCCTGTAGGTTCAAATTTAGAATTGAATTCACACGGACGTGGGACATGGGCGTGTCGCTAGAGGCTTAGGCCGTGTGTGTCACACGGGCTATCAGCACAGCCGTGTTATAATGAACACACAGGCGTGTGCCCTATTTCAAGGGTTATTTTTTTATTAAGTCGGTTTAAGGACTCGAGTTGGTTCCTAATGGTTTCTAATGAGAGTTTGAGGCCTCGTAGGCCTACATTAAGGAGTTTAAACAAGGTTAGAAAAATTTTTAAATTTGATCAAGTTTTGGTGACTCGAAAATGATAGTATGCATGTGGTTAAGTATGGTAATGCCTCGTGCCCAGTCCCGGCCTCGGACTCCGGTAAGGGGTGTTACACGTCCACCATCTTGAAAATGAGTAATTAACCCATTAAGGCCATCCAATTATAATTCTTTAATCAATTTAACACCTTTAAACTAATAGCAATTGATTTTTTTAACTTTAACAATTTAGTCCTTTTTAATTAATTAACTATTGAAACGTTAATACCACTTTAATGACGCTCCGTAAATATTTATAAAAATATTTATGGCTCAGTTTATAGAAACAAGGTCCCGATACCTCATTTTCTAAACCACTTGACATTAGAGTCTTACCACTTGAACTTAATAAATCGCTTATATAACATAAATTATCAAATCAAAAGTCTTTTGAAAATTACACTTGACTCGTAAATATTAAATAATAATATTTATGAACTTACTTATCAAATTTGGTGGCCCCAAAACTACTGTTTTCAACACTACTGAAAAACGGGCTATTACAATTATGGTCTAATTATCACATAAGCGATTGCATAAATCTTTTTTAGGTCTTTTAGCTAATAGAAATCAATAGCTATTAACTTTTATGATTTTTTACTATTTAGTCCTTAAACCTCAATTAGCGATCAAATTACTAAAGTTTTTGAACCAAATTTTAATTCACCTATATTATAACAGCTAAATTTACAGAAATGAGGTCTCGATATCTCAATTTCCAAGACCACTAACTTTTGAACTAATACACTTGTACATTGACTAACTTTCCACATAACTAAAATTATTAGACCGAAATTCAACATAATAGGGTAATAATCTTGTAAATATTAATAATAATATTTACTGACTTGATCATCAGTAAATGGAGTTTCGAAACTACCATTTCTAGTAACATTGAAAATCGGGTTGTTACATTAAGGATATTCTATAAGGGTAACACACTTATGAGAAGGTCATTGGAGGAGTACTGATTATGTTGCTTTCGTAATGGTATGTCATTAGGGAGAGCTTAGTCATGATACTACTGTGACATTCCTAATTTGACCCTAGTCGAGATGTGGTTTCGGGACCACAAAATCGAGTTATAAAATTTATTAAATATTAAAATTCATATCTACTATGTGTGATAGTGCATGTGTGAAATTTTGATGCTTAAATACTGTTAGTTGAATGTGAATTTTAGTCAAAGGGCTTATGTGAGACATTTGTGAAATAGGTTAGGTAAATATAAAGTGATCTATTAATGCATGTATTCAAAAATGTGGACTTGCATGTCAAAATACCCATTTTTGGGATAGTGGCCGGTCATGATATTGTTTTATATATAATATGTATTTTTGATTTAACATTTTATATTACAAATGAATTAATAAATAAAAAGGAGATATTAGATAATAGTTAGTGGGAGGAGAAACCAAAGTTGGTTCATCCTTGTCCTCCATTGCCGTAGCTCAAAGTGAGGGAGAAGAAAGTTTTGTTGTTTGATTTTTGGCTTAGATGATGGCTAGAATGAGGTATGTATTGAATAATTCTTGAAAATTTATGCATAATTGAGATGATTAGTTCAAATTTTACTTATCCCATAGATTAAACTTAGGTTTTTGAGGTTGGAAATTCGGTCAATAAGCTTGAACCTCATAGTAGATATTTTTTTTGTGACATTAAGATGGTTGGTTATATATTGACTTATTAGCTTTGAAAGTTGAATGACATTGGTTAATTTGTTTATGTGGGTATTTGGCCTTGTGAATGTTATGGAATAAGTTTCAATTATGTACATATGTGATTTTTTGAATAATCGGTCATTTATCTAGTATATGTATAAATGGTAAATTGTTTTTAACTTGAAAGTTGAGATTAGTGTATTTAAAGAGAGTTGCTGAATGTGGTCCTTGAAGATGTTTTAACGAATAAAATGTGTAGTTGAGTTATAACATTCGGTTAAGGATTAAGGGTTCTAGCAAGTTTGGTATAATGTATAGTTGTAAATCGCCTTGTATTTGACGTTTTTTTTAAGGATAGGAAATGGCTAATTAAGATGTTGTTGGATAAAATTCTAGTTAGGTTATGTTAAAGCATTCGCATTTCTTATAGTATTGTATACGAGAGTGGGAAAAGATTAGTAATTATTCTAAGTGAGTTATGATCTTAATAGGAGCAAAATAGAATCGGCTATAATTATGATGGAGTGATTCAGTCATTGTTTGGCATAGGTGAAACCATTATGAAATTGCTACTTTGATCTTGGAATGAAAATTTTAAATGGAGGTTAAATTTGTTTGGTTAGGGCTAAATAGGGTTTATAAGTTAATGGTATGCTATATATATATATAGTTAAATTTGTGTATATGAAAGCATGGTAAGTAATGTGAATTTTTGTTTGTGCATGTGAATTAGGTATTGGTATAATAAGCATAAAAGTTAGTCATGGCATATTTATAAACATATTATGCATTGAAGTTATATGATTGTAAAATGTGACTATTAAGGAAGTAATGTTGAATAATTAATTAAACATATTCATTTGTTTTAATTAAGCTCATGAGCAAAGAGGATCTAAATCAGATAAGGGAAAGGAGAAAGCAATCAAGTAGCCTATCCGCAGTTGTTCAAATAAATCCGAGGTAAGTCTTTGAGTAATGGAACTTAGCTTAAGATTTGATAAACGATGATATATATTTATATGAACATAATAAATAAAATGTGATCTAATGGTTCTACTTGAATTACATATTGAAATAAATAAGTTTCTAGCATATAAGTTTAGTTATAATGAAGAATGATATGGAATACGGGTAAAGATGGGACTATGAATTGGTGTAATTACCTATAGTAAAATGATAAGGAATAAGTTACTTCTATGAGCCTTAGCCGATTGGTTATTAGAAAAGTGATATTTAAATTATGATTTGTATGTGATAATAAGAAGTACTTATATATGATGATATGTTTTAAACTCAAATGGTAAGTTCTTAAGTGTTTGGACTTGGAAATTTAAGAGCAAATTGTAATAATCTGCTTAGGACAGCAGCAGTAGCGTGATTTTTGAAAATCACCATAAATTTTTGGAGTGGAATTAGAAACTGAATAAAATATGTAATCAAAGATCAATGAGTCTAGTTTCTTATAAAATAAACAGTGCAAGCAAAGGAATTTCCTATAGAGAGATATTTAAAGTTGTGTGTGACAGTGTCAGAATGAATCTGAAATCCCCTGTTCTGTTTTTAGAAAATCATTATAAATAGTACAAAAATTGTTATAAGATAAAATTTATATTCTTAGACTCCTTAATGAGTATAGTTTCAAATGAAATAAACAAGAACATATTATGAAATCTGTACAATGAGAAATTTGATTCGTAGTAAAGAGTGGTCAGTATAGTCAAACAGTAAAATAGGGGAAATTTTAAGAAAATTCTGGTTTTGATTGGCCAAACCAAAAATCCTGAAAATTTTATGGATAGAAGATATATGAGTCTATTTTCACGGAGAATTTACGGCACTTCATTTGGAGTTTCGTAGCTCCAGTTACAAATAATTTAATGATTGTTGCTCAAGAAAACAGCTTGTAGTGAATCTGTGATTTTGTTGTAAACATTGATGAAACTAATTGAGTTGCTTATAAGCTATTGCTGAATTGATGTACAAGATAAATATATAGGTGGTGAGGCCAAAATGGCTAAAATATAAATGTGTGCAAGTTATCCGAATGACTATTTTATAAACGTAAGCAATGTATATGTAATATGTGTTGATAGTTTTATAAATTGAAGGTGTGGTGACTTATATGTTGTTTAGCCGAGTGGTTGTCATGAGAAGAATGTAAGTCATGTGTGTATTTTCTTATTTAGTTGGAAGTTTATTGAAAGGGATATATATATGTATATATAAATATGTGTTAAAGTCGAATGCTATTATGACATGAAGTTAAGGTACATGCTATACGCTTATATTCGAATGAGGTTAATGAATTACAATGGTGATAGTTTGTGTGAAATGTGGTAACATGTGATTAAATATACATGGAATTTGGAAAGTATCCGGGTTAAGACTCGCTGACTGCGTGATGTGGCCTAATGGCTCTTGTGAAATGAGACTAGCTATATTGAGATACGAATAAGTTCGAATGAAGTGATACCTTATTAATGTGTTTCCGTGTTGGAAAAATCGAAGGTATGTGAATTGATGTGTATACAACTTGTGAATTAACTAAGATGATATATCCGGGCTTAAAGTCCCGCAGGCTTGGTACTGGTAACTGGATTCGGATTTTTTTTTAAAACCTAGCAGGCTATGGGTAAGTGCCTTGAATTATTTCAAACCGAAGACCATTTGTATATCTTTAAGATAAGGATTTAATTAGTTTCATAAAAATTTACTAATTTGAGTTGTATTCGGCAGGATGTGCAAATACAAGGTATGGATTGCGTTTGGTCATTTATGTATATGTGATAAGGAATATGTTTGGTCCTTTATATACGTATACGAAACTTTAATACTTGTCATGATTTGATTATTTGAAATATTAATGTGAATATGAACTAAAGAACTAAGCTCCTAAATACATATATACAATTATGTATGTGCACGAAATGAGTGCATATGATTAAGTGGTTAGAGGTATTGAAAGATTGAATTGGTAATTGGTAACTATAGAAACGGTAAGTGTACAAAGGTTAAGTATATGGTAAGTGATACTTACTTGCTATGTGAACTCGATTTCGTTTGTATTACAAATGTACTTGGGGAATCACTTATGAGATGGTTATAAGTTATATTCAACGAGTATTGACTCTATCAAATTGTTTATGTAAGATGAAAACATGAATATGTGCTTCCAAATATGGAAACCGAATGTGATTATAGTGTTATGTTTTAGTTCGATTGATTAAACTAAAAGTAGCATTGATGTTTTTAAATGCGAAGGGGTATATACTCTTAAATTTGGATGAAATAGATGAATTACATGTGCATACATAGGGTTTAATCTATTTGACCGAATGGTGATATATCTTGAGATTTCAAAACGTGATTTGTGTAAGGCCTAATCTTAAGCGACTTAGTAATAAATCAACAATTACGGATGATCAGCACATTAAGTTGGCCAGGTATGTATTATGTACTTGTGTAGGCTTATTAAGCCCATCGAGACTTCACTTGGATTTTGTGTAAGTTATAAATGTATTTAATCCAGCAAAGTTAATTGTTTTACTTAAGACTTACTAAGCCTTGAAAGCTTACTCTGTTGTTACGTTTCTCTGTTTTATAGATTATCAAATTTGGCCTTTGCTCGGGGATCGTCAACAACTCGTCACACTATCACTATCCACTGTTTGGTACTGCTATGTTTTTGATTATTTTATGGCATGTATAGAATAAACTAGTAGCGGAATAATATTCTGGTTAATGTATATAAGCCATGCAAAAATGGCATCTTTTGAATGTGTACTTATAGAAGTTTAATTTTATCCCTGGCTGTATTTAGCATTTATCTAAACGAATGATCTTTATTCCAAGAAAAAAGTAAAAAAAAATTTACTGTTCTGACATGAGTTACAAGTCTGGTAATACCCCTTTCCTATTCCGACAACGGTTACGGGATAGGGGTGTTACAACTACAATGGAATGACTTCGTGACTGAATGAGTTTATAATTAATAGGCGAAAAGCTAGAAATTAATTTTAAATCATTTGAACCCTAATCATAAATGTCTAACTAGTCCCTCCGCTAGCACGTTGAAACCATAAATGAACTGCATGTTGAATCAAATGAATAGAAACGGTAAAGTTAGAGAATGGGAAACATTTCAAAGTGAATTTGGTTTTCTCACTAAGTATGAAAATGACCTGAGAATTAATTTATGGTTTTTTGAATTATTATTTAATTAATTAAATAATTGAAGTTGAAAAATGGAATTAAATTAATTAATCATAGTGAATCCATTGAATGTAGAAAAGTTAAATATATTTTCTCATAGGTTCTTTTATAGTAAAGTTGCCATGATTTTAATAGAATTAGGACTGGGTTGATAAAATTAATTAATTGAAAATTTGATTTAAATTAATTTATGATGTTTATTTTGGAAAATAAGAAAACATGTATTCGATTGGATTGAATTATAAAGTGCTAGGCTAAAAATTTAGGAAGTACTTATAATTGGACCTAATACAAGAGAGACCCGAGCCCCCATTATAATACATATAAGGGGAAACAAACCCTATTATCCCCTCTCTCTCTCTCTCCTAGTTTGTAACACCCCTAACCTGTAACCGTCGCTGGAATAGGTTAAGAGGTATTACCGGACTTGTAACTCAATTCAGAACAATCATTTATCAAATGCCATCTCATTTCAGTAAATATCAATCATTCACATTCAATATGTACTTAAATCGAGCATACAAAGTTTAAATCATGCATTTAGGACTAAATTGGTAACATATGAAAAATTTGGAAACTTAGAAAAATTTCAACATTTCAAGTATCACACACCCGTGTAAACAGGCCGAGTGCCTCACACGGCTAATAGACATGCCCGTGTCTTAGATTGTGTAGAAACAGGGCATACATATTGACTTGTGTCACATGGCTAGGGACACACTCGTGTGCTAGGCCGTATGCCATTTTGGGGGTATACTGACTTGCACCACACGGCCGGTCACACGCCCGTGTATGAGGCCGTGTGAAGCATACTGACTTTCATTCCAATTCAACGCCAGGGGACACACAGCTGTATACTTGACCGCTGTCACATACGGCTGAGACACACACATGTGTCCCTGCCCGTGTGGACAAAAATAGGCTATTTGCAAAGCCATTTTGCCACCTTATACACACAAGCATTCACAAGAATAAATGACCACATTTCATAACTCAATTGGCAATCATAATAACCATTTCAATGCACATTATATATCAATTCAACATGATACTCAATTATATAATTAATATCATGCATAATCCATTCATATGCCAAATACATATCAAGACATCATTTGCACATTTTCATTCCATCTATTTCTTACCAAAACATGCCATATTATAAAATTTATACAAAATCAAACATGGTACCAAAATAAGCCAAATCACATGGCTTAGATTATACAAAAGTTATACCGAAAACCATAATTCTTAAGTAATCATAACTATCACCATTTCAACTAGCCTATGCATGCCATATTTACAATTGTCCACAAGTTCAAAAGTACCAATCGAAAATTGGATAGTGTGATGTGCAACTTTGACTTGTCCGAAATGAGCAAGCTATCGAACCTCTATAAAACATAGAAAAAGAAACAGAGTAAGCTTATAGCTTAGTAATCCCGTATAATTCAGAATTAAACTTACCATTATACATAATGAAAGCAATTTATTCAAGTTATAATCAATTCAAGTACCAAATGCCTAAACACAAACATTCATCCATAAGTTAGTCATATAATACATGAAATCCTCCATTATCACAATTCAATACTCAATATATATAGCATTCAACATTTCATTCTCAATTTTATTATAACATCCCAAATTAGGGTCTAATCAGAACAGTGGTTTTGAGACCACAAATTTGAAATAGAAATAATTATTTTATGATAATTTGATGATCCATGATATGATTGCGTGTTTGTGTGAAGTTTTCATGAAGAAATTCTATGCCTAAGATGTCCAATTTGACTTTAGGGACTAAATTGAATAAGTTGTAAAACTTGTATTCTAGAAGCTTCAAGCATGAAATTACATTAGATTATTAAATAGAGGTCCTTAAATAGAAATTTGACTAAGTTCTAAAATTTTGGACAAAAATGGGCATGAATAGGAAAAATTTGAAAGAAATGCCTTAAGGGCATTTTGGTCATTTGGTTAATAAAAGAATAAAAAGGGAAAATAAGTAAAAAGTGTGCTCATCTTCTCCAAGTGCTAGTCGAAATTTCCAAGAGCTAGAGCTAGGTTTTGTTCATCTTTTCAAGCTTGATTGTAAGTACTCTTAAGCCCCAGTTTTAATGTTCTTTACATTTTTGAGATCCTTAAAGCATGATCTATCCATTTCTAGCCATATTTTGAAGTAGGGTTCATGTATGAAACTTGAACCAATTGTGGCATGGTTGTGTTTTGATGTTTAATAGAGGAGTATGAAAGTTTGATGTATGATAAACAACTTTTACTAAGTAATTTTTAGTGAAAACACCTAAAAAGGACTTATTTGTAAAAGATGAAGCAATGGGTAGTAGAAATGTGGTTTAATGTGAAATATGGGCTGATATGAGTTAGAATATGAATCGGCTAGACTTGGGCAATAAAGAGAATGCCTAGGGACTAAAGTGTAAATAAGTGGAAAGTTAGGGGTAAAAAGGTAATTTTATGTGTTATGGGTTGATATGAGCAATGTGTGTGTTAAACAAGTTAAATTTGGCATTATAGATCAAGAAAAAGGTGGTTCAGGTCTTGATTGAGGGGAAAAACAAGGTTTACGAGGATTAGGCTCATTTCTATCATTTTGTACCGAGGTAACTTCATTTGCAAATAATGCAACATGTACCATACTTTAAATGCTTTAATATTGCATGTATGGTAAGTACATACATATTTAATGTGATGTTGTATCATGTGTTTATTGCCTAAATTTTATCATGAATTATACTTCGATTATCCCATGAATATGTGATTGGTACTATGAGTATTGAAATTAATGTTACGAGCAAGTTCGACAGAAATGTGGTATCAAATAATCCCGTTTGAAACTTAGGAATAGTTTAGGATACAAGTGACATGTCACTAGGAACTATGTGATCTGAACTCATTGAGTTGTGGTCTGAGTTCATGATGTATGTGGCACATATTTCGGCGTCCGGGTACTGGTCTCGTATATTCTACCAGTGGTTGGGTAGTTCGGTATGTATTGCTGATACCTGATAGTCCATGTGAGCAGACTCGTGAGTAGCTCGAAAGCGAGCAACATGTGATATGTGAAATGAGGTAGAATTGACTACATATGAGGCATTTAAGTGTGAGATTCTGTTGTATCTGATAGTATTCCAAGTGTTCAACGGGTAGTTCTAAAGGAACTTCAATGAGTAATCTTGATGAATATGTTGAAGACGAGAAAGTAAGTTATTATGTGCAAGTGGGCACAGGAATGTACATCGAACTCATGAGAATATCATGGGTAATCTTGATTAGCCAAATATGTTGGCTCATGAAAGTATTATGATTATTTTGTATATGGCCATGAGAAGTGGCTCATACTGAGTATTTGGGTTGTAACCCTAATTATTGGTGCATGCATGCAAATGTGCTTATGCTTTAATGTGGTTATGGTTGCTTATAGTTAATGAGTATGATGGATAACATGTATGTTTGGTGTATGAAATATGATTAATATGTATGACAATAAAGGTGATGCAAGTGGGTAACTTGAAAGTAGGTTAGTAAATATGATAGACAAATATGAAATTGGTGTGGAATGCCATATGAAGCATGATAGTTTAAATAAGTAATATGTGGACATTACCAAGTCATAATTTAACCATGAATGTGAATGCTTGAGTAGCTAAATGTGCCATGTTGCATGCCATGAAGTGAGTATAAGTATGTGAGTGTTTAAGGGTGGCAATTGGCTTGGAAAATAGCCTAGAAATTGTCCACACAATTAGACACACGGGCATGTGTCTTGGCCGTGTGTGACACATGGTCTGCCCCATAGGTGTGTGATCCGACCGTGTGTCTCCTGCACCCTAATAATGCAAAATAGATTGCCAGTAGTAAACATACGGGTAGAGATATGACCGTGTGTCTCAGTCGTGTGAAGGACACGACCTTAGGACATGGACGTGTGCCTAGGCCGTGTGTAACACCCCTATCCCGTAACCGTCACCGGAATAGGTAAGGGGCATTACCGAACTTGTAACTCATGTCAGAACAGTAAAATTTTAAACTTTTTCTTGAAATAAAGATCATTCATTTAAATAAGTACTAAGCACAGCCAGAGATAAAATTTAAACTTCACTAAGTAAACATTCAAAAGATACCATTTTCGCATGGCTTATATACATTAACCAAAAATATTCTTCCGCCACTAGTCTATTCTATACATGCCATAAAATAGTTCTAAACATAACAGTAACAAGCAGTGGATAGTGATAGTGTGACTAGTTGCTGACGATCCCCGAGCCTGTAGCTTCGCAATAAGATCTATAAAACAGAGGAACAGAGTAAACGGAGTAAGCATTACAATGCTTAGTAAGTTTTAAGCAGTGTCAACAGATAACAATCAAATTATAACATAGTTGTTCATATTTTTATTTCACTCTTCCTTCGGGCATACCATCCCTTTACCGAATATGCACATCTCATCATATACAATAGGCAGATAAACTTTCACATAAAAGTGAGCTCATGTGACATAGATATATCGTATGATTTCACATAACCTCTCACACTGATCCGATGTCACATAATCATAGGAATAGTCTCATAGATTGCTCTCGTATGCATCACATAACTACCTTATGATTTAGTGCAAATCAAGCTCACATATAAACTTGGAGTACATACCTGTTTAACCTTTCGCATTGAATATATTTATAAGCAATTCTTATTACGAAGTCTTATGGCTTTAACCTCTACTCGAATTATCGGTGAGACCTTTAGCTGAGACGAAATCTCCACACGAAGTTATCGGGTCTTACCCGGACAAAATCTCCACACGTAGTCATCGGGTCTTACCTGGAAATAATCTCCACACGTAGTCATCGGGTCTTACCCGGACATAATCTCCACACATAGTCATCGGGTCTTTAGAGCTCGGATATAGTACGAGCACGAAGCTTACGGACATTAATCAATGATAATATTCTCGCATAAAGCCTGCGGGGTTTTAACCCGGATATAGTACTGACACAAATGCCCTTCGGGACTTATCACATTTATACACTTTCACATCCATCACGTTGGCCACTCGGCCCTGTCACATATATACACTTTCACATTTATCACATCGGCCATTAGGCCTTATCACATATATACACTTTCACATTCATCACATCGGCCATTAGGCCTTATCACATATATACACTTTCACATTCATCACATTGGCCATTCGGCCTTATCACATATACACACTTTCACATTCATCACATCGGCCATTAGGCCTTATCACATATATATATACACTTTCACATTCATCACATCGGCCATTAGGCCTTATCACATATATATACACTTTCACATTCATCACATCGGCCATTAGGCCTTATCACATATATATACACTTTCACATTCATCACATCGGCCATTAGGCCTTATCACATATATACACTTTCACATTCATCACATCGGCCATTAGGCCTTATCACATATATATATACACTTTCACATTCATCACATCGGCCATTAGGCCTTATCACATATATATACACTTTCACATTCATCACATCGGCCATTAGGCCTTATCACATATATATATATACACTTTCACATTCATCACATCGGCCATTAGGCCTTATCACATATATATACACTTTCACATTCATCACATCGGCCATTAGGCCTTATCACATATATATACACTTTCACATTCATCACATTGGCCATTCGGCCTTATCACATATACTATCATGTACAGACTTGGTCTTGGTCGAATCTACATCCATCACTTTCCAATGAATAATTCAATTTTACGCCATACTATCATTTCATATTAGAATACTCATAAGCTTACAATATCACGATTTAGAATTCAAGTATGGGTTTAATCACTAGCTTATGAGCAACTAAAACAAGTTTTATCCATGTTTACAACAAAATCACATATTCACTACGAGCTATTTTCCTGAGCAATGGTCACTAAATTATTTATAACCGGAGCTACAAAACTCCAAATCACTTGCCGTTAATTTTTCCTGAATATATACTTGTATATCTTCCATCCATAAAATTTCCAGAATTTTAGGTTTGGCCAATCAATACCAGATTTTTCTTAAAGTTTCCCCTGTTTCACTGTTTGACTAATCTGACCACTCTTCACTACGAATCAAATTTATCATTTTACAGAATTCAAAATGTGTTGTATTTGATTTCATTTGAAACTAGACTCATTAAGGAGTCTAAGCATATAAATTTTATCTTATAACCATTCTTGTACAATTTATAATGATTTTCTAAAAACAGAACAGGGGATTTCGGAGTCATTCTGACACAGTCCCGCACAACTTTAAATATCTCTTTATAGGCAATTTCTTTGCTTACACGGTCTCTTTTATAAGAAACAAGACTAACTAAGCTTTGATTACATATTTTATTCAGCCTATAATTCCACACCAACAATTTATAGTGATTTTCTAAAATCACGTTACTGCTGCTGTCCAAAGCAAATTATTACAATTTGCTCTTAAATTTCCAAGTCCAAACACTTATGAACTTACCATTTGAGTTTAAGACATATCATGGCCACATCATATCTTATTAAATCAACTCATTATGTCCTATTATGATTGAATTTACTCAACGTTTAATCACTTAAAACTTACCTCGGAAGTTGCCGAACGATTACGACGGCTCTTCGATCACTTTTTTCCTTTCCCTTATCCAACTTTGATCCTCTAGGCTCTTGAGCTAAATCAAACAAATTTACTTCTCAATCAAACACATACATACGGCAACCATATACATTTCAAAAACCAATTCATTTGTATCATTTGTCCATATATTAGCTTTTAGCATATTTGGTCATTAGAGCGACCTATTTAACTTTCAAGCATTCATTTCTAATTTTAATTAAACAATGCCGAATGCCATTAGCTACTAATGCCACACACACACATGTGCATAAAATTCATCCATACATAACCTCTAGCTCATTCGGTCATTCATCTCTCAAACCTATCAAAGTTTCATGTCAAACTTCCCTGGCCGAATACACATATAAGCACATAATGCACATTTAGAATTTTTTTATTTACTTCATGATACATTCGGCCTTGGCCACAATTTCATTAGAAATCCCTATTAGCCACTTCATCAATCAATTATATCATCTACTTAATATTTCATAACTTATCATGCTAGCTGAATATTATTTATTCAAGTTCATCATCTTCATATTCAGCATTAGCATCAAATATAATAGCCCATTTCTTCCCACTTTGAATCTATGCATCCATTTAATCATAGTTTGTTCAAGCACTCATACAACAAGATTCATCCAATTTAACAAGAAACAAAAACTTTATTCCTCCATAGCTACAATGGCCGAAAGATCTAGACATCTCAATACCGAAATTTCTAACATGGGTTGCCTAAAGAATTTGGTAGGGAGTTCAAATTTATCTAGCATTTCAAGTAACTTAACACATCCATATAGCTAACATGCTAGTAGTATCAAGGCATCAACTAAAATTTTGAAGCCTCTTAGCCGAATCCTAACTCTCCAACAACTCTAATTTCATCCATGAGATAAATAGAAGTAGGCTAACCCTCCAAAGGATGTGTAAACCTCCAAAAGCAACATTGAACATACCTTAATCTCAAGAACCACCTTGGCCGAACTTCCCCTCTTCTTCTTCCTTCCATTCACGGCAATGGAGGAGCAACCTAGCTCATTTTTTTGTTTCTCCCCTACTAACCACTATTATTTTATTACCCATGTTCTTTATTTTATTAATTCTAACATAAAACACTAACATAAAATGTTTATAATACATTTTAACCCATAGCATGGCTGGCCACTAGTCAAATTTTGGGTACTTTGACATGCAAACCCACAACTTTAATAGTTTAACATTTTAATCACTTGGACATTTGCCTATCATTTTTTTAAAGTTTCTCAAATATGCCCTTTTTAGCTAAATTTCACATCCAAATGACAAAATTAAAGCATGAAATTTTCACACATACTTATTCACAAATAATAAGCATAGAATATAACAATTAATTATTTTTGTAACTCGGTTTTGTGGTCCCGAAACCACTTTCCGACTAGGGTCAAATTAGGGGTGTCACACCGTGTGAAGTCTACACCTAATTTTTGGAATTTAATTCATCAGACAGCCCAAGCAAACGGTCGTGTGACTTGGCTATGCGACCTTATTTAGTTGATGATGTCATAGTCAGAGAGTTACATGGGTTGAGGACACGGGCGTGTCCCAAGCCACACAGGTGTGTGAGACCACATGGCCTACCCACACAGGCGTGTGACTATCCAAAGTATGAAAATTTTCTAAGTTTCCCAAAGGTTTCCAAAGTTCTCGGTTTAGTCCCGAACCACTCTTAAGGTACGTTTTGGGCATCGTAGGCCCATACAAAGGACGTTTTGCTTGTAAATGAAAAGTTTTAAATTTGGACGGAAATTCCTGTCTTAGTTTTGTATGTTTGAAATGAGTTTAAGTCCAGTAATGCCTCGAACCCTGTCCCAGCTTTGAATACGGGTAAAGGGGTGTTACATTTAGTGGTATCAGAAGCTACAATTTAGTCGATTCTCGGGCTACGTAGCATGTGTTTGAGTCTAGCTATACATGCCATACATAAATCGTGATAGTGTGACGACTCCTAATGATTTTAAACTATGTTTTTCATATAGTAATGGATCCCTACAGAGCATAATGCATCTGCTCCTACTGAAGGAGTGGTGCTGTCTAATAGTAGACCCAAAACTGTTAGTAGAGGAGAATGAGGCAATGAAGCCTTTCTTCGTATGATAAATGCTTGGCACGCGGAGTTCGTTCGAATGAACCTGAACGCTCAACCTCCCCCACCCCCTCCAAATCCCCAACCCGTACCCCAAGTGCCCCAAGGTATGGAATTTATGAGATTTCATAGAACCCCAGTTGATAAAATTCGAAAGCAAAGAGCAGAGAAATTTAGGACCAATCCTGATGATGGCCCCGAGAAAGCAAAATTTTGGCTTGAGAATTCTATTTGAGTATTCAATGAACTATCGTGTACACCTAAAAAATGTTTGAAGTGTGCTATTTCCTTGTTGAGAGACGTGGTCATTGGTGGAAGACGACATGTCAGTGAGCGATTCATTGATCAAAAGCGTTAGGAATTTCTTGATTTGAAACAAGGCGGCATGTCAGTTACTGAGTACGAAAGAGAGTTTGTACGTCTCAGTAAGTATGCTCGAGAGTGTGTATCCTCCGAGGCTAAAATGTGTAGAAGGTTTGAAGACAGACTTAATGAGGATACTAGAATGTTAGTGGGTATTCTTGAGCTGAAGGAATTTGTTGTGCTCGTTGATCGGGCTTGTAAAGCTGTGGAACTGACCAAGAAAAAGAGAAAAGCCGAGGCTGAGGCTAGAGATATAAGGAAGAGGCCGATGAGCAAATCACTCCCGTCCTAGTCTAAGAAATCCAAAGATATGTATTCCCGTTCTTATGTTTGGGCTGGGCATTTGTACAGAAACCGTAAGAAGAAAAATTCGGGTTTTAAATCTCAGGCTACATCTGTGGCTAGTGTGGGTAAGAGCTTCCAGACCCGAGTGCCAACAATATGGTAGAGGTTATTTTGGTAAGTGCAGGGTAAGCGATAGATCTTGTTTCCGATGTGGTTCTTAAGATCACTATATGAAGGACTGTCCTAAGATGGTCGAGAAAAAAAATTCAGAGTACAAGGCTAGGTAGTACGGCTACAAAGGGGAGACCCGTCGAGAATGCTGATAATAGGGCTAGAAGTAAAAATGTAATCATGGATACAGCAGTGAGATCTGAAGCTAGAGCTCCAGTTAGATCCTATGCCATAAGTGCGTGTAAGGATGCATCTTCTCCTGACGTGATTATGGGTATTTTTTCTCTCTATGACACTTCTATTATTGCCTTGATTGATCTTGGTTCTACTCATTCATATGTGTGCATGAAATTGGTATCCAATATGAATATGCCTACTGAGTCTACGGAATTTATGATGAAAGTGTCAAACCCATTAGGCAAGCATGTTTTAGTTGAAAAGCTATGTAAGAAATGTCCTTCGATGATTAGAGGTCATTGTTTTCCGGCTGACTTGATGTTATTGCCATTCGATGAATTTGATGTTATTTTGGGCATGGATTGGTTAACATTTCAAGATGCTATAGTAAATTGTAGACAAAAAGTTATTGAATTGAAATGTGAAAATGGTGAAATTCTCTGGGTTGAATCAGATTAGTCAGCTAAGTTGCCAATAATGATTTCTTTGATGTCTGCTCAAAAATGTATTAGAAAAGGATGTGGAGCTTATTTGGCTTATGTGTTGAATACAAAAGAGTCTGAATTGAAGATTGAATCAGTGCCTATTGTATGTGAGTATCAGAATGTGTTCCCGGAAGAGCTGCCTGGATTTCCTCCTAATAGGGAAGTTGAGTTTGGTATTGAGTTAGTCCTTGGTATAGCACCTATCTCAATTGCTCCATATAGAATGGCCCCGAATGAATTGAAAGAACTGAAGTTACAGTTGTAAGAATTGACCGGCAAAGGTTTTGCGAGACCGAGCTTTCGCCGTGGGGTGCTCTGGTATTATTCGTAAAAAAGAAAGACGAATCTATAAGGTTATGTATAGATTATCGATAGCTCAATAAGGTAACAATTAAGAATAAGTATCGTTTGCCAAGGATTGATGACTTATTTGACCAGTTGAAAGGAGTGACATGGTTTTCTAAAATAGACTTGAGGTCCGGTTACTACCAGTTGAGAGTGAAAGACTCGGATGTGCCAAAAATTGCTTTTTGGATGAGGTATGGTCACTATGAATTTCTTGCCATGCCTTTTGGTTTAACAAATGTCTTGCCGCATTTATGGACTTAATGAACCGTATTTTCCAACCATACTTGGATAAATTTGTTTTTGTTTTTATTGATGACATATTGATTTATTCTTGTGATGAATCTGAGCATGCTGAACACTAGAGAACTGTTTTGCAAACCTTGAGAGACAAGCAATTATATGCTAAGTTTAGTAAAAGCGAGTCTTGATTCTTGGGCCACATTGTTTCGGGTGATGGTATTAGAGTTGACCCGAGTAAGATCTCGGCTATTGTTGAATGAAAATCGCCGAAGAATGCAACTGAGGTTAGAAGCTTTCTAGGCTTTGTCAGTTACTATAGACGGTTTGTTGAAGGATTCTCCATGATTGCTACTTCGATGACGACGTTGTTACAGAAAGATGTCAAGTTCGAATGGACAGAAATGTGCCAGTAGAGTTTTGAAAAATTAAAGGCATTGTTGACCAAGGCTCCGATTTTGGGACAACCCGAGTCTGGTAAAGAATTCGTGATCTATAGTGATGCTTCCTTAATTGTTTTGAGACAATTGAAGCCTCACGAGAAGAACTATCCGACACATGACTTAGAGTTGGCCACTATAGTGTTTGCTTTAAAGATTTGGCGACATTATTTATTTGGTGAAAAATGCCATGTCTATACCGATCATAAAAGTCTTAAGTACTTGGTGACTCAAAAGGATTTGAACTTGCGGCAACGAAGATGGTTAAAACTGTTAAAAGATTATGAGCTTGTGATTGATTATCATCAGGGTAAGGTGAATGTGGTCGCCGACGCTTTGAGTAGGAAGTCGTTGTTTTCCTTGAGGGCAATGAATACACGGATGACTTGGTCCAATGATGGTTCGATTCTAGCTGAGTTGAGAGCTAGACTGACTTTTCTTCAACAGATTTGTGATGCTCAAAGAGTTGATAAAGAGTTTCAAGCTAAGAGATTTTAGTGTGAGTCCAACAATGAACCAGATTTTTTGAGTGACCCTGATGGTTGTTTGAGATTTCGTGGTAGGATTTATGTTCCAAAGGACTCTAAATTGATTCAGAATATTTTACGTGAGGCATACAATGATTGTTTTTCAATTCACCCGGGCAGTACAAAAATGTATAATGACTTGAAGAAAATGTATTGGTGGAATGGTTTGAAAAGAGATATCTCAGAGTTTATATCAAAATGCTTAGTTTGTTAGCAAGTAAAGGCTGAACACCAAGTACCTTCAGGTTTACTTCAGTCCACCATGGTTCCCGAGTGGAAATGGGACCAGATTACTGTGGACATTGTGACAGGTTTGCCTTTAACTCCGAGAAAGAGAGATGCCGTATGGGTTATTGTCGATAGACTGACTAATTCAGCTCATTTTATTCTAGTGCGTATCGATTACTCACTTGATAAGTTAGCTGAATTGTACGTTGGTGAAATTGTTACACTTCATGGAGTACCTATATTGATTGTATAGGATAGAGATCCGAGGTTCACTTTACGGTTTTGGAAAAGGTTACAAGAAGCTTTGGGTACAGAGCTGAATTTTAGTAGCTTTTCATCCACAGACTGATGGTCAGTCTGAGCGAGTAATTCGAATCTTGGAAGACATGCTCTGATGTTGTGTATTGGAATTCCAAGGTAGTTAGGAAAAGTACTTACCGTTGGTGGAGTTTTCCTATAACAATAGTTATTAATTGAGCTTGAAAATGATGCCTTATAAGGCATTATATAGGCGTAAGTGCAAAACATAATTTTATTGGAAAGAGCTCAGAGAAAATTAGATTCACGGAGTTAATCTGGTCAAAGAAGCTGAAGAGAAGGTGAAGGTAATTCGTGATTGTCTGAAAGCCGCTTTGGATAGACAGAAATCCTACGCGGATTTGAAATGGAAAGAAATTGAATATAAAGTCAGTGATAAGGTATTTTTGAAAGTGTCTCCGTGGAAAACGGTTTTGAGATTTGGCAGGAAGGGCAAGTTGAGTTCTCATTTTATAGGGTCGTATGAGATCATCGAGAGAATAGGGCCGGTTGCCTATCGGTTGCCTTTACCATTAGGGTTGGAAAAGATTCATGATGTATTTCATGTATCTATGTTGCACCGATATAGATCAGATCCTTCACATGTGATTTCACTAACAGAAGTTGATATTCGGCCAGATATGACTTATGGTGAGGAACCTGTTAAGATTTTGGCACGAGAAGTTAAACAATTGAGAAACAAAAGCATTTCCTTGGTGAAAATGTTATGCCAAAGACATGAGGTTGAAGAGGCTACATGGAAGCCCGATGAGGCCATGAGGAAACAATACACAAACCTTTTTACAGGTAAGATTTTCGGGGATGAAAATCCCTAAAGGGGGAGAGTTGTAACATCCCAAATTAGGGTCTAATTGAAACAGTGGTTTTGAGACCACAAATTTGAAATAGATATAATTATTTTACGATAATTTGATGATCCATGATATGATTGCATATTTTTGTGAAATTTTTATGAAGAAATTCTATGCCTAAGATGTCCAATTTGACTTTAAGGACTAAATTGAATAAGTTTTAAAACTTGTATTCTAGAAGCTTCAAGCATGAAATTGCATTAGATTATTAATTAGAAGTCCTTAAATAGAAATGTGACCAAGTTCTAAAATTTTGGACAAAAATGGGAAAGAATAGGAAAAATTTGAAAGAAAGGCCTTAAGGGCATTTTGGCCATTTGGTTAATAAAAGAATAAAAAGGGAAAATAAGTCAAAATTTTGCTCATCTTCTCCAAGTGCTAGCCAAAATTTCCAACAGCCATAGCCAGGGTTTTGTTCATCTTTTCATGCATGACTGTAAGTACTCTTAAGCCCCGTTTTTAATGTTCTTTACATTTTTGAGATCCTTGAAGCATGATCTATCCATTTCTAGCCATATTTTGAAGTAGGGTTCATGTATGAAACTTGAACCAATTGTGACATGGTTTTATTTTGATTTTTAATAGAGGAATATGAAAGTTTGATGCATGATAAACATCTTTTACTAAGTGATTTTTAGTGAAAACACCTAAAAAGGACTTATTTGTAAAAGATGAAGAAATAGGTAGTAGAAATGTGGTTTAATATGAAATATGGGCTGATATGTGTTAGAATATGAATCAGCTAAGCTTGGATAACAAAGAAAATGCATGCATTTCATTTTTCAAACCTAGGGACTAAAGTGTAAATAAGTGGAGAGTTAGAGGTAAAAAGGTAATTTTACCAAAGTATGTGTTATGGTTTGATATGAGAAATTTGTGTATTAAACAAGTTAAATTTGACATTATAGATCAAGAAAAATGTGATTCAGGTCTTGATCGGGGGAAAAACAAGGTTTACGAGGATTAGGCTCGTTTCTATCATTTTATACCGAGGTAAGTTCATTTGCAAATAATGTAACATGTACCATACTTTAAATGCTTTAATATTGCATGTATGGTAAGTGCAGGCATATTTAATGTGATGTTGTATCATGTGTTTATTGCCTAAATTTTATCATGAATTATACTTTGATTATCCCATGAATATGTGATTGGTGCTATGAGTATTGAAATCGACGTTACGAGCAAGTTTGGCAGAAATGTGGTATCGAAGAATCCCGTTTGAACCTTAGGAATAGTTTAGGATACAAGTGACATGTCACTAGGAACTATGTGATCTTAACTCATTGAGTTGTGGTCTGAGTTCATGATGTATATGGCACATGTTTTGGCATCCAGGTACTGGTCTTGTATATTCTATCGGTGACTGGATAGTTCGGCATGTGTTGCGAAAAGCCGATAGCCTATGTGAGTAGACCCGTGACTAGCTCGAAAGCAAGCAACATGTGATATGTGAAATGAGGTAGCATTGGCTACATATGAGGCACTTAGGTGCGAGATTCCATTGTATCTGATAGTATTCCTAGTGTTCAACAGTTAGTTTTGAAGGAAGTTCAATGAGTAATCTTGATGAATACGTCGAAGACGAGAAAGTAAGTTATTATGTGCAAATAGGCACAGGTATGTACATCAAACTCATGAGAAAGTCATGAGATATGACGAACTTGTGGTGAGAATATGAATATATATATGAAGAATGAGTTTAAGAGATTTGATAAAATGCTAGATTATGTTTATTATGTTAAATATATGATTAATACTTATTTAAGTTGTATTTTATTTGCATTTGAACTTACTAAGCTTTAATGCTTACGTCCTTTCCTTTCTCTTTCTTATAGTGTCGCCAAGCTAGCTTGGGGATCGGAAGACGTCGAAGACTCAATCACACTATCAATTGAATATTTGGTATAGCTAGTCTCATCATTTTGAGTATGGCATATATAGGGGCTTGGTCTTTTTGTTACGTGTGATATTGGTTAGCCAAATGTGTTGGCTCATGAAAGTATTATGATTATTTTGTATATGGCCATGAGAAGTGGCTCATATTGAGTACTTGGGTTGTAACCCTAATCATTGATGCATGCATGCAAATGTGCTTATGCTTTAATGTGGTTATGGTTGCTTATGGTTAATGAGTATGATGGATGACATGTATGTTTGGTGTATGAAATATGATTAATGTGTATGACAATAAAGGTGATGCAAGTGGGTAACTTGAAAGTAGGTTAGTAAATATGATAGACAAATATGAAATTGGTGTGGAATGTAATATGAAAGCATGATAGTTTAAATAGGTAATATGTCGACATTACCAAGTCATAATTTAACCATGAATATGAATGCTTGAGTACCCAAATGTGCCATGTTGCATGCCATGAAGTGAGTATAAGTATGTGAGTGTTTAAGGGTGGCAATTGGCTTGGAAAATAACCTAGAAATTGTTCACACGGTCTGCCCCATGGGTGTGTGATCCGGCTGTATGTCCCCTGCACCTTAATAATGCAAAACAGATTGCCAGTAGTAAACACACGGGCAGAGACACGGCCATGTGTCTCAGCCGTTTGATAGACACGACCTTAGGACATGGGCGTGTGCCTAGGCCGTGTGAAGTCTGCACTTTATTTTTGGAATTTAATTCGCCACATGACCCAAGCACACGGTCGTGTGACTTGGCTGTGTGACCTTATTTAGTTGATGACGTCATAGTCAGAGAGTTACACGGCCTGAGGACATGGGCGTGTGACTCTCCAAAGTATGTGTAACACCCCTATAACCCGTATCCGTCATTGGAATGGGTTATGAAGAATTACTAATCCGAATTTCAACATTAGTACATACACATTTACATAATTTAATTAGCAGTTATACTTATAGCCAAACACCATCAAAGATAGAAATTCAACTTATATCGACATTCAAAAGTTGCCATATTCACATGGCATATATACAAAAACATCTCAAAATAACATTCACTTAAGTCTATTCTATAGATGCCATACTAGATCCAAAATATAGCAGTACCGAAAAGACAGATAGTGTGACGAGTTGCTGACAATCCCCTCCCCGAGTAGGTAACTGGAATCAATAATCTATAAAACAGAGAAATATAACAAAAGGAGTAAGCTTTCATAAGCTTAGTAAGTTTTAAGCAATACAACAGACAAACTCAATTATACATCAATTATCCAATTTCTCAAAAGGTGATTTCCTATATATTTATTACCATTGGCCGAATATACAGAAGCATAAAATGCACACTTAGCATTCTAATTACACTTAATCTGAATTCATATGGCATAAATAAATCGAAAATTTTCACATACATTCACACCTTGACCCGAATATATCATAATCATAGATATAAATATATAATGTATTCACATATGTATCAAATTATACTTTTATGATTCAATTTAAATCATACTCACATATAAATACATAATACGTACTTGGCCAACTTAACGTATTGAATGTATTCATTCGTCGTTCTAACACGAGGTATCTTAGTTTTAGACTTTTATCAAATCACCGACATTCAGCCTGCTAGGTTTAAAAACCCGAATTCATTCACCGACATTTCGCCTGCTAGGCTCGAGGCCTGAATAATATCTCACCGGTATTATAGCCTGCTAGGCTCAAAGGCCCTAATAATATCTCACCGACATTATAGCCTACTAGGCTCAAAGGCCCGAATAATATTTCACCGGCATTATAGCCTGCTAGGCTTAAAGGCCCGAATAGTACTGTACAATATTCAAAACAACAAGTTTTATACAACACAATCACACCAATTTAGGTACAATCATCATTCGAATATATCATCATATACTTCATTCACTTTTATCTCATTTCATCACTCACATTTAAATACATAATAGTTTACATGTAAAATCTTACTCATTTTCATCTAACACTATCATTTGATCATGAAAACATATCACTTTTTACTTCTAATACAAATTGCCATTCGACCATGTACATATATGACAAGTAACATTTAATTCTCATAATCTGTCATGTCATTTTCGAATAATATTATATATATAACTACTTAAAATTTACCTCGAATATATTTGAACAGTCTTGGATCGGCTACTCAATTACTTTTTCTTTTCCTCTGTCCAACCTTGGTTCTCTATGCTCTTGAGCTAATTCAAACAAAAATTTAATTTATAAGGTCCCATTATGCTAGCTTATGACCGAATATGACAAGAAACTTAATAAATCATAGAGCTATTCTTAGCTCAAATATAAAATGGTCATACACATTTTTAATCACATTAAGCCATTTAATACAATTTATTTAACATTTCCTCATGTACATCTTTATGACCAAATATATATATTAAACAAGTAATTTGCCTTACCACATAATACTTATAGCCTAAGTACAATATAACCTTAATGACCAAATATGAACATTACCAAAATTCCTATGACTTAACTTATAACCTTCATAGCCGAGTATTCATTTCATATTTAGCTTACAAACACGAACACAAAACTTATAAGACTGTTATATAATTTGATAAACAATCACACATACAACTTGATATATATATAATGCCATGTTCGAATATACTATTATAATATCGGATACATATTGTATTCTTACCATAGCTTTCAAAGCTACACTTAACAATTGCATTTATTCCTATTAATAAACTTAAGCTATCATGGAACATTTTCCTAACTTATTACCTTGCATTTTCGAATTTTCATAAATTAATATACATACACATCCAATTATCAAATCATGGACAAGTACCGAATTACAAATTGAAATAAAATCAAAGCATAAATCTTGCTATGATATAATCATGTTAAAACATTTTATTTATTTATTGATCAAATTCGGGTATAACAAAATAACCCTAATTATCAATTCTCTCTTACAACACATTGATTAAATACCACCACCTAATACACCTATACTATTATCCATGCCTATCATAACCGAACTAGCCACGAATTCAACCCAAACATATTAACCTTTCTCAAAAACATAATACTTATCTCAAACTTACTTTATAAGTATCTAAATCATTTGAAACATCCAACAACAAATTCTTCTTTAATTAAACACATATTCGGCAATGACAATGGTAATTTAGCAAACATTAATTTAACTTATAATTGTTCATAACACATTTAAAGCATCCACTCCATTCCATCATTTTAAACACAAGCATTACTCAACTATTATCTATGTTCACATTCGGCATTTTCACCATTACACAAGCCAATTTTTTTTTCTATCATTCAAACTATCTATATGAACATTAAACTAGTTCAAACATCACCCATTCCTAATTATTCCTTAAATCATAAAGGCAACAACCATTCCCTTAAACATCTTCCATAGCCGAATACTCATATTACTACCAAATTCAAAATTTTGACATGGGCAAGTAAGGGACTTAGTAACTAGCTTAATATATGCAAAAATTTCAAAAACTAACATGGATTTCATACCTTACTTCAAGTTCAAAGTGACCGAATGCTATATCCCCTTTTCTTCTTTAAGGTTCTGCTACTAAGGAAGAAGATGAAACAAGCATTTTGTTTTTCTTTTGTTTTTCTATTATCTATTCTTATTTTACTTAATTTTTTTATTTCATAAATTAAACCATTACCATTATAATATTATTATATAATACATATTTTACTTATCATCATTATCATGGCCGGCCACTACAACTAAAGTGGGAAATTCATGCAAATCCACTTATTTACACCATTAATTATTTGGCCACTACAAAAATAACCTATCATATTTTCACAAATTTTCACATAAGTCCTATTTAATAATTTCACTCACAAATTACAATATTAAAGCATGAAATTTTCACACATGCACCTTCACATAGTATAAGCACAAAATATAACATCTAATTATTTTTATGACTCGATTTTGTGGTCCCGAAACCACTTTCTGACTGGGGTCAATTAGGGTTGTCACAGTATGAAAATTTGTTAAGTTTCCCAAAAGTTTACAAAGTTATCGGTTTAGTCCCAAACCACTCCTAAGGTACGTTTTGGGTCTTGCAGATCCATATAAGGGACATTTTACTTGTAAATGAAAAGTTTTAAAGTTGGACAGAAATTTCTGTCTCGGTTTTGTATGTTTAAAGTGAGTTTAAGTTCAGTAATGCCTCGAACCCTGTCCCGGCATCGGATACAGGTGAAGGGATGTTGCACACTTAAAACCAATAATCCTTTCAATAATAGTACTCATCCTTATAAAAAGAATTTATGCTCTTTGAACCAAATAGAACTTCAAAGGAAACTTGAGTGATAAACATCAGTAATCTGTCAATTCATTATCATTTATGCTCTTTCGAACCATGATCGGTAAGCTCTTCTTGAGCTGATGAACAGTAAGCTTTATTGAGCTAAAACGGTAAGCTCTATTGAGCTGAATAGTAAGCTCACATGAGTTGAAATGGTAAGCTCCAATGAGTTAAAAACAGTAAGCTCTTACGAACTGATATATCGGTAAGCTCATATGAGCTGTGGTGAGTCCGCAACAAATGCAAAAGCTCGACCAAAAAGGTAACCCTAGTGACATGTCACTCGTATCCTATGAATTCAAATAGTTCAAATGGGGCTCAGTAACCAATAGATTATATCGATAAAGTTTGATTCTAATTATGCGAACTTACCTCGTATCCTCAGATAAAACTATTGATTGTTTGTCCACTTTTCGTTTTCCCCGATCTAATTCCGGTATTCGCTTATCTTGATCTACATGATGTCAAATTAGCTTATTCAAAATTTCATTCAATTCAATTTTATTGATTTGATGCAATATGTTCGTTAATAATTTTAATATATATGGATAAATAAGTCATATTTTTTTACAAAATATTTTAAATGTTAAATATTAAAACTACATAGTAAATGTAATTCTATAAAATAAGTAACGTTATTACTTGATAATAGTGAAATACTTTATAAGCATCATGTATATAGAATAATTAGTTTTTATATTTTATTTTTTTAAAGTATATATTTTATATATCGAATCAGATCATAACATGTTATTAAAAAAATTTTAAATGAATATATAGAAATATAACTATCAATACATCAACTATTAACCTATAAATTTTTGTACCAAAAATTAAATCACATCATTATATTAGAACTTTTCATGAAAATAATAATATTGGTGTTATATACAACTGGCAAAAACAAGAAGGAAAAAAAATTTGTATCTGTCATAGGGCCAAAATAGAAGGAAGCTACTTTGGATTCTTCTTTTAAGAACAAATAGGATTACAACAAACAAATTATAGTACAAGTCTTGGTACATATATGTCTATAATTAATTTAATATGGTATTTTTGTCGGTTCTTACATTTACAATTTCCAACACTCAAATTAGCTGTTTTTGGTTGATTTTTAGGTAACAACTCATTGAATTATTTCATGGTTTATGAAAGAAATAAATAAATCATACAACAAAATAACAATTCTTTGTCTATATGCCAACTTCGTGCTACCCATCACCAAATTTATACATGTGAACCACATCTAGCATGTCGGCCGATAACCTCAACATCACATTGCTCCTTCCCTTAACTATTACATGTTTTCAAAGAAATTACACGTTATTCACCCTACAAATAGAAAGCAACAAAAATTGAACAAAACAACAAGCACAAGATACAAATTTTTGCATGTTATGATCAACAGAGTAGCAAAATTCAATTATGTAAAAACAAAAGCAACATCCATTGTCAAAAAAAAAACGGAGCCTAAGAAACAAGCTACCAAGTCAGTTCAGTTTTCTAGCTACAACTCCATATCAAGAAATTCAAGACAAAAAATGAAGTAAACTGAAAAGCAATACTCTGATAGTTAAATTAAAGAGTAGGACTAAACCCCAAGTTTCGATTCCTTAAATAATTGAGGTGGACAGTGTTAATGGCAAAAAAACTCATTTTCAAAACTAAAATTTATTTCCAACATGAACAGAAAGACAAAAGTTATTCGGCATGTCTAATATGAAGTCGTTACAAATAAACTTACAACTAATTAATAGAATTGCGGCAAAAAACAAATTGCAGCAAACGGCTATTCGGCATTAAAATACTGAACCAAATTGCAGCAAACAACAAAACCAAAATTGCTATGTTAAAACTAAAATCTATCTAACTAATGCATATATGTCAAGAAAATCACTAGTCCTTCATTTAAATGTTGAAAAACATGCTGCTATTTCATTTCAATCAACAGAAAGACAAAAGCTATTCTGCTTCTAGTTTCATTATGTTTGGTTAAAACTCGGGCAAAGACTAGTAAAGTTCATAGCGTTTCAACGAGAAATAAGAACCAACCCAAAGCTAAGAATGAGAATTAAAGGGAAAAAAGTTCATCCCACCCAAAACCTAGAGAAGTTTACATATATATATCAAGAACATGCCTACCATTGTAAAAGTCAGCACTTTCTAAGTTCAAAACATTGGGAAATATATATATTATAAATCTTCACAACTTGTAGCCTCCAATTTTTATTGCTTTTTTTCCCTCCTAAGTTCTTGTAGGCCAGCAATGCCTAGCAACAAACAAAGCAGAACCAAATTGCAGTTTATGTTGGGGAAAGCAACAAGAAAAGATTTGTGATTCCTATAGCTTATTTGAATCATCCATTGTTTCAAGACTTTTTAAATAAAGCTGAGGACGAATTTGGGTTTAATCATCCAATGGGTGGTCTTACAATTCCATGTAGTGAAGAGTATTTCATTAGTTTAACAACGTCATTGAATTGTTCATAGAGGTATTTCATCATCAACCATGGATGCATTAAAAAGAATAACAGTCTTTTCATAAAATTTTCCTTTTTTTTCTCTTTTTTCAGTAGGGGTTAGCTAAAAAGAATAGCAATTCTTTTTTCTCTTTCATCATCAACCATGGATGCATGAGGAAGCAGAGATAATTTATTTTTAAAAAAATTTGATTTTTTACTGAATCTTAAAACTTAACTAAAAATACTTATAAAGGGGTTTTTGTTTTTGGTAAAAAGGAATGCCCTAGTTTCGATTATTAATAGAGTTGCAGCAAACAACAAATTGCAGCAAACAACAAACAGAGGAAATAGAAGGAAGCAGAGTTACCTAGATGAAGAAGAAGGAAGATGAAAAACGACTTGGCTAGGAAAGATTGGTTAGAGTTGGAATCACAAAGCGAAACAAAACAGTAGCCTGAGAAGAGAAGATATGTGAAAAGCTAGGAAAAAAAGAAATTAAAAGATGAATAATAATAGAAGAAGTAGGAGGAACGTACCATGATGGAGAAGAAGGAAGATGAAGAACGGCGCAAGGGGGGAAGACTGGAGAGTTGGAAAATGTCTTACGGAAAAAAATTTTGTAAGACATTTTCCCTAAAACCTTAGGCATTTTACCCGTGAGTGTGAAAACATTTTCCCCATGTAAAAGCTTTTTAGTCAAACAAACACCAGAAAATCAAGAAAACATTTTCCGAAAAATGTTTTCCTGCCAAACAAACACACAAACATTCATTTTGGATTAAATTACAATTTTACCCTTAGACTTTTGACTACTTTGCAATTTAGTCCTTAACACATAAAAATACAAAATTACACAATTAGGCCATAACCCATAGTAGCTCAATTTACTATATACTACCAGCAGCCCCTATCTTTCATTATTTCACACTTTTAACCACATAATTTTACATTTTCTCAATTTAATCCCTATTTGACATTTTTGTCAAAAATCACTTTACAAAACTAGTTTAACTATCATCAAACTTCCATAATCTATCGTTAATCATCAAAGAACTCAAGTGCTCAACAATAGAACTTTTCAAAATCATGAAAAAAATTCAAAAATTAAGGTACAGGCTAGCTAAAATACAAAGCAACAATCTCCAAAACGTAAAAATCATTAAAAACTGAGCAAAAATCGTACCTTAATTAGCTAATGAACCATAGACAAATGAAAACCTAGAATTTCTTCTTTTCCTCTTGCCAAATTCAGCTAAGTAAGATGATGATGATATAAAATAAATTTTGGTTTTTTAATTATAACATTTATTAACTAATTTACCATTTTAACCTTAAAATAAAACCATTAAAATAAGCATAATAATGTCCATAGTTGTCCATTTAAACTACCAATGGTCCAATTACAACTTAAGGACTTCTAATTTAAAAAACCATAGCTACTTGACACATTAAAAACTAATAGCACACAAGTTTTACGCTTTACACAATTTAGTCCTTTTTACCGAATTAAGCATTTAAACGGTAAAATTTCTTTATGAAACTTTCACATAATTAATCTATCATGCTGTAGACCTTATTAAAATAATAAAATAAATATTGACTTTGAATTTGTGGTCTCGAAACCGCTGTTCTGATTTGACCCAAAAACGGGTTGTTACATAGTTCAACTAGGACGATTTTCTATTAAATAAACTTCTACTAATTCAACAATGGTTTCACTTATTCTCCTTATAAATAGATGACACCAATAGGCCTAAAGATATAAGAAGTTTTACACAACTTTGAGATATTGTTACTTTGTCCAAAAATAATGAGAATTTATGTTCTAAGTATAAATTCTATTTTTTAGAATAACAATTCTACCAGTTTCTATTAAAGAGGAATTTTACTCTCCTATTGGAAGTAAAGTAAATAACTTTTGGATTTGTGTTTGATTCAAATTTGTTCGAGCCAACACTCGAAGCAATCCGTGGTATGAGAATAGTGGAGAAGACCATTTGGTTAAAAGTCAGGAACGAAAAGGATCCGTCTAGCTTAAAACACATGTACGATTTCAAAAACAAGTTGATTGCTATAAATATCACAAACCGGCCCAGTTTTCAAATTTTTATTTTTCTGCTGTGCAAGAAAACCATTTTTGATTTGAATCTTTTCCAACACTTAATGCCACTAGGGGTGGTCAGATAGAGAAAAGTGATGCTCTCAAAACCTTGCTAACGGCTTTGAAGGAATAGGTTGAGGAGCTCAAGGTGGTGCTCACTATCTATAAGGTTGTTTTAAGTAGTGGGATATTGGTTTCAGGACTAAAGCAATGCAAGATGGATGTTCTCAAACTGAAAAATTGGGAAAATTCTTATAGGAGATAGAAAAATACTTTTGGGTGATGGTCATTGAGGATGATGTCAATAAGGTAAACACTGCTTCAATCTATTTTATTGATTTTTCTCTCTTATGGTGGAGTCATAAGTCTACAGATGAGAAATGTTGTGAGACCGCAATTGGAACTTGAGAGGAGTTCCAAAAGGAGGTGAAAAAGAAGTTTTACTCATAATATGCCTAGAATGAGGCTCGGGCTCAGTTGTATCGGCTTACGCAACAAGGTATTGTTCAGGAGTATGTCAAAGACTTCAGTGAATTGATGCTTCAAATCTTTAACCTAAGTGAGAAAGAAGCATTCTACTCGTTTAAGGATGGGTTGAAGCTGTGGGAAAAATAGGAGTTGCGCCGACAGGGCATCACTAGACTTACTGTAGCTATAATGATCTGGTTTCTAGTGGTGCCAGAAAATGTGGTTTTGGGAACCCCATTTCCATAAACCAAGTCAGTAAATATGAAATAGGGATATTTAAGAAGTTGGTGTATTCATGAATTAAAAATTAGTTAAGTAATTTAGCCAAAATTATAATTAATTAAGGTTCAATGACTAAATTGTAAAAGTTTAATCACTATAAATTTTAATTAAAATATGGTTTGATGACTTAAATCGCAATTAACCAATGGTCTAAAATGGTGAATAAACCATTTTTAGTCATAAAGTAGTGGGCATTGATGTTGATGATCACTTAGTTTAATTAAAAGAATGATTAATATAATTAGCACCTAATTAGATTAATTAAGTTAGCTTAATTAACTTATAATCAATGTATAAAACTTAAGTTAGTGGGAATAGAAGTGTCATCTTCTTTACTTTCATTTCCCACCGTTCAAAAAGAAAGAAAATAAAGAAAAGAAACCATTTTTGCATCCTTACATTCAGCCATCAATATGTAAGCAAAATTAGGTTATTTTCTTGTAAATTTTATAGATTTGAAGTTTTGAGAACTTGATTTAGCTAGCTCATGTACCAATTTGTAAAACTATTAAAGCTTTTGAAAGTTTTTTATTTTTTAAAATTATCAATTAAAGAACTTATACTTTATTATTTTAAAAAATAAATAAATGAAACATCTTACCATTTTGTGGGTGTAGAAATTTGTATTTTGGATATTGAATTGCATCAAGAAATATTATGGTGTCATTTTTCGATCCTTCCCATCTAGCCATAACAAATGTGAAACACATATTAAAATCACATACTATCATAGCATTAGAGTCAGGACACATTTTCTTTCAATGTAGGGAATTTGTTCATTTGGTGGAAGAATAATGACAATATGTGTACCATCAATTGCACCTATAATGTCCTGAACAAATAATCATATTAGTCCCATGCATTTTTTTAGTTAAAACTATTAAAATATAAGAATATAATTTTAAAATTTTACCTTAAAATGCAACATATATCTAGAATCATTACGTATTTGTTCGTGCATTGAGCTAAAAGAACGATCACCGGGTGCAATTATATTAATGGCCATCCTTGAAACTTTTTCAAGCACAATTGCAAAGTATCAACTTATTGTTGCTCCAGACCTTTGAAATCTTTCTCGACATTGGGAAACTTTTGCACCGAAGCCCAAGATGTACAAAAAAATTCCCAACATTTCACAAGAAGATATGTGTCTTGAAGTTTGCAAATTGTATCTTATCTCCAAAACTCTCAACAAGCTTGTCAATACAATTTTTGACATCTTAAAATTGCACAAAATAATATGCAACATGAAATAACCAGTTAAAATTTTTCGTGTGTTGTAAAATCTCTTTCTTTTCCATTTCATCATCATCACTAGAATTGTCAGCCATACTCATCACCTGTGAACAAATTCTATATCCAAAAACCAAACGTAAGCAATGTAACACCCTCAACCCGATCTGATCAACCAGATCTGGATCTTGGGTATTACTACACAAATACATACACAAGCTTAATTTACTTACACAATTTAAAAATAAAGACAACTTAATTACAAAATCTCAAACTTCAATAGATAATTAAAAACAATGAGAAAATACAGATACAACACGAGGTAATTAAATTACAGTGATATCCAAATGGAACATTAATTTATTACAGATACCCCAATTAAATTTCTAAGAAGATTTATAGTCTTTGAACATGCTACTAACTTGCTCTGTATGCATAACAACCTAATACGCCACTCTTTAGGAGTAGCTCTGGCATGGTCCCTTGATCTATCGTAATTTGATGTAGCAGATTAAACTAGTTTTTGTACTTGAAGAGCTTGAATACAAGCACTTTTACTATGTTTTAATTTAGTTTTCCTAGTTTCGTTTACATTCAATAAAAAGTGTAATTTGAGTTTTTTAATGACCATAGGAACCGATTGAGGCCTAAGGGTGAGCTAATATGTTTTGTAAGTGTGTAGGAGACCATTAGAGGGCGTACCAACTCATTATTGGTCATTGTGTTGCAGCACGGGGAGTTTGATGTCGCAACATAGGGAGCGAAGAGCAAGAATTCCAAAACTTCCTTCAGTGACATGACACAACCAAGGGATGTCACGACACACCCCTGAAGCTACCCTGAGTACGAGCATACTGCCTTCGATGTCACGACACATGCGCTAGTGTGTCACGACACCGGTCCTATAATGAGAAATACTTCTTAGCCAAGGGTGTTTTGGTCTGCACAATCAAATATTAAACACAAGAGCGTCAATTAGCCTAGGGTTGAGGACGACGACAACCCTAACTCTATAAATAGGCTCAATTAACACTTGTTAGAGAAAACTTTTCATATTGTATAATTTTCTTCATAGTTTTAGTTTTTAGTTTTTCCTTTTTCTTAAGCTTTAGGTTATTTTAATATTAATTATTGCATTTTCAGTATTTAGTAGCTAAGTACTAAAAGTTAATAAAAAATGTTCTTTTTTACAATTTTTTTAGTGTTAGTGACCTATTAGGCCAACACGGGCCTTAGGAAGGTTTAATTTGTGTATTTAAGTGTGCATGATGCTTAATTCTATGCCCAATCAACGTAGGAACTTGGGACGAGCATTGCACAAGCTCCCTCAGCCGTGAAAGCACGACAAGAACTTTTAAGTCCACAAAATGATTGTCATGTCGCGACATGCCCCCAGTGTTGAGACATAGCCTAAACGTAGGTCACAAACAATGATGACATTAGCAGCCGTGTTTGAAAAGATTTTAAAATACCATTTGATATCTCACATTTATTAGTATCAGGGGCATATCAAGCATAAAGTGCACATATTCTAGCCTATAAATAAAATGCTCTTGTACATAGATTAAGGCATCAAACACAGAGATTTCTACAGATAGTTTTCTTTCTTCAGTTCTTTAATTTTTGTTTTCTTTAATTCTTTTGCAGTTGGAAGGTCCTATTCTGATGTGAAGACTTTTGTGAGTGGAGATTTTCAGAACCCATGTTCAATATATTTATTCATGAGCATTCTCTTATCTCTTCTCTTCTATTCTTTTATTTATCTTTCGTTAATCTAGCCAATTAATGTTTGTATGTATATTAGGATAGATTATCATGCTTTTTTATATCTTGCATGATTCAGTTATTAAACTGATTTATCTGTTAAGTGATTATTTATTTGAAATTGATTTTTTATTCAAAAGTACTTAGTATATTAAAGAGTGATGCTCTGATATTCATACAAACATTAATTGGCCAAATTAATGAAAGATAAATAAAAGACCGGGAGGGTATCCATATGTAACACCCTATACATGGCCCGATCGCTGAGCCCAAATATCAAGATGCCATACCATCGTCTCATGTCATACATAATAAATAAAAGCTCATTCTAAAATAAACGTCTTTAATATTATCATTCATATAGGTTTTAAGTCAATCTTACTATATAGTTATTATCGTTGCAAGATAATCATACATCAAATAGTCTTCTACTAATAATTAAACATGAATAAGGTCCATTTAGAAAAATTTCAAAACTGGCTACGTAGGTATTGATACTATAACAAAGGTATCGATATTTCTTTTAAATGGTATCGATACCGCTTGGAAAATCAATACCAAAACTGCTTACTATTTCTCGTTTAACAACCCAAGTCACGAAAATTATCAGTACCACTGAAAAAGTATCGATAATTTTACTCCAAGTACTAATACTCGTGATAAAATATCGATACCTTACAAAACTATTTCCTACACTTTCGAGAATCATAGAGGTATCATTTTTAAAACTCGAATATCGATACCTCTACTCCAGACCTTAAAAATATAGCAGTTCCAAGCATTTATTCAATACTAACTTAAATCCAAACATAATGCATCATTTACCTCATTAAATAGACACCAAAAAGTCCAAAATAACAGCCCAAAACCTCAAAATCATGCTAAGCAATAAACCAATAAAACATACTTTAAGTCCATAGGTTCTAAGCAAAATAAACATGTAAAAAACTTAAAAATCATAGAATATAGTCTACCAAATTGCATTTATTCCCAAAACATAATTGAATAAACAATAAAAACCTATGAAAACTGAAAAGGACTTGCTTGAATCACCCCTTAGAACCACACTGCTCACACCAGCACACAACTAGTCTGTAATGGTTTAAAAGAGTGGGTGAGCTTAACAAGCTTAATGAATGCCTAGAACAACTACCATACAAACAATTCATCAAGCATTAATGAAACAACCATATCGCACAACCTCAATAGATCCAACTCTAGTGTCATAATATACTTACTCGTGCATTATTTACTAGTTCATTTACATAGTAATCATATTCAATTTTAATCATATATCACATTACACATATAATCACATAACATTTAAGTATCTATCACAATAGTCATATAACCACATAACATTTAGGCATATATCACAATACTCAAAAACATGTTTATAGATAATTTGGCACTTGAGTTATGAAACATAAAAGTGGGCACTACCACCACTCATCAGATACACGGATCTCTAACACACCATATAGACTTATAAAGTCAAACATGTCCCAAAAGTGAAGCATAAAGTTAAGACTCTCCAACACACTAAACATATCCCGTTGAATAGAGCTTAGCTCATATTCCTTTCTCTCTCCAAACATGTCCCAGGCCCTCAACGCCCAAATCATATAACATATAAGTGAGTACTCACAATCTTATGGCATGCCAACTATATCCAATGGTCTCAAGTATCACAAGGCCAAAATATTTGTATTTAAACACACATATATTACTTACTGATTTACCGCTCACTGTCTGTAACGCCTCGTACCCGAGACCGTTGCCGGAGTCGAACACGAGGTGTTAACGGACTTAATTCATTTACTTACACAGTTCATTTCGAAATTTCCAGGCAAGCTGGCTAACTGCATCACATCCACTTTAAAAATCATATCTCGAGTTCCAAAACTCAGAAATTGATTCCGTAAATTTTTCCTAAAACTAGACTCATATATCCATCTACAAATATTTTTCTAGAATTTTTGGTCGGTCCAATTAGTACATTTTATTAGTTAAAGTCTCCCCTGTTTTAGGGTTTGACTACTCTGACCTTCATGTATTATGACTTATATATCTCCCTGTATAGGGCTTCAATACTTATGCCGTTTGTTTCTAATAAAACTAGACTCAAAAAGGAATCTGTAAATATAAAGCATGACTTCTAATTATCTCTGGTTAATTTATGGTGAATTTCCAAAGTCAGAACAGGGGATCCAGAAATTGCTCTGGCCCTGTTTCACAAAAACTTAAACATCGCATAAAATACGGCTCATATGGTCTTTTCGTTTATTTCATATGAAAATAGACTCATCAAGATTGATTACATAATTTATTCATTATTTAATTCCATTCCTACTATGTTTAGTGATTTTTCAAATTCACATCACTGCTGCTGTCAGCATCTATTCTAAGGTAAATTTTACCTATTTCATAATTTTCCATGAATCAATTAGTAAATTGACATACTTCATTTTCAAGTATAATCACGATTAGCCATGTCGTACGTAGCACCAATAGAACCATGATTGGCCATTCCAATGGCTAATCATTACCAACATTTCCACACCACTTAATAACCATATCATAAGACCATATATACAAAATGACCATAATGTTATACTCAAAATATACAAGCCATTTTCGCATGGCTATACGAATATACATTACCAATAGATACTTAATTAACAACAAAGGTCAGCCCTATACAAGCCATTATCAAAATTCAACTAAAAGGGTACCAAATGGGCTTAGATAGTGTGGACGACTTCGACTTTGACACTCCCGAGTCTGATAGCTGACGAACAAAATCTATAAAACAGAGAATTAAAGCAACAGAATAAGCATTTTGATGCTTAGTAAGTTTTAAGTAATGAAATTATTCACAACTAAGGTATAGCGTTCGTATGACTAAATGAACAATTGCATATACGCATATTCCCAAAATCATGTTTACTTCACGCTTCAACCACTATATTCATACACTCAGGATCAAACCTGACTAAAGGCCGGAAGCTTGTTAATCGATTGAGCGAATACTATTTAAAAGGAATCAACCTTTCCAATGCATATACGAAACATACCTTATCGTTTGGATTTATGAGCGTATTAATTGAAGTTATTACAGCAAGATCACTCATTTCCAAACCCAAGTACCTTCAGGATTTAGCTGGATATAACAACTCGCACAAATGTCTTCGGGACTTAGCCCGGATATAGTAACTAGCACAAATGCCTTCGGATCTTAGTCTGGTTATAGTAACTAGCACAAATGCCTTCGGGACTTAGCTCGGATATAGTAACTAGCACAAATACCTTCGGGACTTAGCCTGGATATAGTAACTAGCACAAATGCCTTCGGATCTTAGTCCGGTTATCATCCGAATAATCATGCACATATATCAATAAATCATAACACATCTATATTTCATTTTCATTACTAGAACTCAAACACAAGACACTTATCAACCATTACCATTTTCGGCTCAATAGCCACATACAAAGAGCATGATTTTGATTGGCTTTATAACATGATCTCTATACACATTCGGCCACCAGTCATAAGTACAACTAATTACCTAGATATATAATTCAAGTAGAATCATTATATCACCATTTATTTATTATGCTTATATGTCATGACTTAATCAAATCATAAACTAAGTTCCATTACTCAAAGACTTACCTCGGATGTTGTCGAACGACTTCAACGGCTATTCGATTACTTTTTCCTTTCCCTTCCCCTATCCAACTTTGATTCTCTAAGCTCTTGAGCTAAATCAAACAATTTACCTCTCAATCAAACACAATCATACGGCATTCATATACATTTTAGAACCAATTCATTTGAATCAATTTACCACTTAAGTCTATCACCATTTCGCTTTCAAATTTGTGTACTTGGTAAGTCACATTAAACTACTACAAATATAACTCTAATACATATTTATTTTCGAAGGTCTCAATAACACAAGGTGTATACATAAGGCACTAACATACATATAAGTATATATATACTTATGTGGTGTTCATATTTTAGTCGATTACTTAAGTTATGCACAACCACGTATTTATATACGCTCTCATATTCATTATTATGAATATTGCCGAATACTTAACACAACTAAGCTAAAAATTTACCCAATATCATCTTAATTAACTTCTACTTATACATCAAAATTTCCAATACAAAGTATTTAGCACCTATGCACTTAAACCGGATTAGCAAACACCCATAGACCATGACCGAATGCCATTTAAACACAAGTCAACAAGATCTCATGATTTCAAATCAAACTCTTAACAAGAATGCACAATGCCGAACCCTTAGATGATTAAACATCTAATTTAGACAACTTTAGAACATCTAAATGGCACTTGTTCAAAACATTAAACAACTACATGTTCGGCTATTACCATAGGTGCATTAGAAATTTATACTATCAATAAGCTCAACTTCTTGCAACAACAATTTCTTCCTCAAAGTTTAAAGGCTAAAATAAAATTATCTCCTCATTAACCATAACCGAATGTGCCATACATCCATCAAGATTCAAGAGTTTTGGCATGGGCTAAGTAAGAAACAAGATGATTAACCTAAAACAAGCTTGAATTTCAAAACAAATCTAACACCTTTCACTAACCTTTCTTCTCCTTCCATGACCGAAAGTCTCCCCCCCTTCTCTTCTTTTCAATTCGGCAAGGAAGAACAAAGATGAACTTTGTTTTCTTCACCCCCCAATTTTTATTACTTTATTACTAACCCTTTTATTTTATTATTTTTAACACAAAATATTAACACAAAATATTTATAATATGTTTTAACCCATAGCATGGCCGGCCACTATCTAAAATTTGGGTAATTTGACATGCAAGTATAAGCATTTTCTAACATGCATTAATAGGCCACTTTGACATTTGCCTAGCACAATCCTAAATTTTCTCACACAAGTCCTATTTGATAAATTTCACATACTATATACAAAATTTAAGCATGAAATTTTCACACGTGCGTGTTCATATATAATAAGCATTAAATATGACTGTTAATTATTTTCTTATGGCTCGGTTTCGTGGTCCCGAAACCACTTTCCAACTAGGGTCAATTTAGGGCTGTCACAACTCTCCCCCACTTAAGAAATTTTCGTCCCCGAAAATCTTACCGGTAAATAGGTTTGGGTATCGTTCTTTCATAGAGTTCTCGGTTTCCCAAGTAGCTTCTTCTATCCCGTGTTTGAGCCATAACACCTTTACTAACGGAACCCTTTTGTTTCGCAACTCCTTCACTTCACGAGCTAGGATACGAATCGGTTCTTCTTCATAACTCATATCGGATTGAATTTCAACCTCGGAGGGATTAATTATGTGCGAAGGATCAGATCTGTAACGTCGAAGCATCGAAACATGAAAAACGTTGTGAATCTTCTCGAGATCAGGGGGTAAAATCAATCTATATGCCACTGGACCAACTCGTTCGGATATTTCATACGGCCCTATGAACCTCGGACTCAGTTTGCCCTTACGGCCAAATCTGAGTATCTTTTTCCAAGGTGATACTTTAAGAAACACTTTGTCTCCCACCTGATACTCAATATCTCTTCGTTTTAAATCCGCGTACGACTTCTGACGATCTGATGCTGCCTTCAGACTTTCACGAATTATTTTTACTTTCTGTTCAGCATATTTAATCAAATCAACTCCGAAAATTTTACTTTCACCGAGCTCGGTCCAAAACAATGGTGTACGGTATTTACGACCGTACAAAATCACGTAAGGTGCCATCTTAATACTTGATTGAAAACTATTGTTGTAAGCGAATTCAATCAAAGGTAAATACCGTTCCCACGAACCACCAAACTCAAGGATGCAACATCTCAACATATCCTCGAGTATCTGAATTATTCGTTCGGATTGACCATCGGTTTGAGGATGAAAAGCGGTGCTAAAATGCAACTTGGTACCCAAAGCTTCTTGCAATTTCTTCCAAAATCGTGAGGTGAACCTCGGATCTCTATTCGACACAATAGAAATAGGTACCCCGTGTAATCTTACAATCTGAGAAACATACAATTCAGCTAGTTTATCTAGTGAATAATCTGTACGTACGGGAATAAAATGAGTCGACTTAGTCAGTCTATCAACAACAACCCAAATCGCATCTTTCTTACTTGCCGACAATGGCAACCCAGATACAAAATCCATCGTGACTCGATCCCATTTCCATTCAGGTATCATGATCGGCTGAAGTAAACCTGTAGGCACTTGATGTTCCGCTTTCACTTGTTGATATATTAAACACTTCGAAACAAAATCGGAAATGTCTCGTTTCATACCATGCCACCAAAACTGACGTCTCAGATCATTGTACATTTTTGTACTACCCGGGTGGATAGATATTCGGCTACTATGAGCCTCGCTCAGGATCATCGAAATAAGTTCTGAATTTCTTGGAACACACAAACGACTTCTGAACCTCAAACAATCGTCATCATCAATTTGAAACTCTGATTCCCTATTCGAAACACATTCAGCCTGTTTTGCGACCAATTCATCATCGACTTTCTGAGCTTCACGAATTTGATGAATCAACAATGGTTTGGCCTTTAATTCTGCTACTAACACATTATCGGATAGAACAGACAAGTGTACATTCATCGTTCGTAAAGAAAACAGTGATTTACGACTTAAGGCATCCGCAACCACATTAGCCTTTCCCGGGTGATAGTCAATGACAAGCTCATAATCTTTTAACAACTCGAGCCAACGTCTTTGTCGCAGATTCAAATCTCTTTGAGTCATCAAATATTTGAGACTTTTGTGATTCGAAAATACATGGCACTTTTCACCAAATAAGTAATGTCTCCATATTTTCAAAGCGAATACGATGGCAGCTAATTCGAGATCATGGGTTGGATAATTTTTTTCATGTGGCTTCAATTGCCTCGATGCATAAGCTACAACTCAACCTTCTTGCATCAATACACAACCCAACCCAAGTAAGGATGCATCACTGTAAATGACAAACTCCTTGCCTGATTCGGGCTGCACTAGTACTGGAGCTTCAGTCAAATAAGTCTTTAGTTGATCGAAACTTTTCTGACATTTTTCTGTCCATTCAAACTTAACATGTTTCTGAAGCAGTTTCGTCATTGGTGTGGCTATCATCGAGAAACCCTTTACAAACCGTCTGTAGTAACCGGAAAGTCCCAAAAAGCTCCGAACCTCAATAATATTTCTCGGAGGCTTCCAGTTAAGTATGGCTGAGATTTTTCTTGGATCAACTTGAATACCCGATGCAGATACCACATGACCCAAGAAGCTAACCTCTCTTAACCAGAACTCACACTTACTGAACTTAGCATATAACTGCTTATCCCGTAAAATCTGCAACACTAATCCCAGGTGTTCAGCATGATCGGTTTCATTTCTCGAATAGACCAAAATATCATCGATAAACACAACTACAAACCGATCCAAAAACGGTTTGAAGATCTGATTCATCAAATCCATAAATACCGCAGGGGCATTAGTGAGCCCAAACGGCATCACTAAGAACTCGTAGTGACCGTATCTCGTTCTGAAAGCAGTTTTGGGTATATCCGAATCTCGAATTCGCAACTAATAATAACCCGATCTCAAATCTATCTTTGAAAACACTGAGGCTCCTTTTAGTTGATAAAACAAATCATCAATACGAGGTAACGGATATTTATTCTTTATTGTCACTTTATTCAGCTGACGATAGTCGATGCACAACCTCATGGTTCCGTCTTTCTTTTTCACAAACAATACTGGTGCACCCCAAGGCGAGAAACTTGGTCGAGTGAAACCTCTATACATCAACTCTTGTAACTGAGCTTTCAATTCCTTTAATTCCGTTGGTGCCATACGATACGGAGCTATCGAAATCGGTGTAGTCCCAAGTACAAGCTCGATGCCAAACTCTACCTCCCGAACAGGTGGTAACCCCGGTAATTCTTCGAGTAAAACATCCGGATATTCACAAACCACTGGTACCGATTCAAGTTTCTTTTCTGGTTCTTTATTATCAAATACGTATGCAAGATACGCTTCACACCCCTTTCTCACATATTTTTGAGCTAACATCGAGGATATTATTGTTGGCAATCCATTCAAAACAGTAGACTCGACCCGGATTATCTCATTATTTGCACACCTCAAATCAATAGTCTTACTTTTGCAATTCACAACTGCATCATGTACGGTCAACCAATCCAAACCGAGAATAACATCAAATTCATCAAACGGTAAAAGCATCAAGTCAGCCGGAAAATAGGAGCCTCGAATTATTAAGGGGCATTTCTTACACACCTTGTCGACAAGCACATAACGACCCAAGGGATTCGACACTCGAATTACGAACTCAGTAGACTCAACAGGTAAAGTCTTACTGGATGCTAAGGTCTCACATACATATGAATGAGTAGAACCAGGGTCAATCAATGCAATCACATTAGTATCAAAGAGAGTGAAAGTACCGGTAATAACATTTGGCGAGGAAGCATCCTCGCGTGCGCGTATAGCATAAGCTCTAGCAGGAGCACGAGCCTCAGATCTGGTTGTAGCATCTCTAGATCCTCTTTGACCGTCACTAGCATTACCCGTATTTCTAGATGGTCTACCCCGACCAGTAGAAGCAACTGGTTTCCCACTCTGATTTACATTTTGTTCAGACAGTCTCGGGCAATCCTTGATAAAATGGTCAGCTGATCCGCACTTATAACATGAGCGGTCATGGAATCTACAACTCCCCGAATGCCATTTTCCACAATACTGGCACTCTGTTCTGTCTCGACGATCATTCCCAACACTGGCAACCGAAGTGACTCGTGTACTCACAGGGGGTCGATCACGATCTCGTCTAGAAAAGCCCGAAGTGCCTTTAGACCGGCCTAAATCATCTCTAAATTTCTTCGATGACTGTTGAAAGGGCTTTCCCGAAGATCTCTTACGAAACTCCTTTGCTCCCATATTAGCTTTTCTTTTCTCCTTACTGAGCTCTTCGGCTTTGCAAGCTCGTTCAACAAGTACTACAAATTCTCTAATTTCAAGAATGCCAACATACAGTTTTATATCTTCGTTCAACCCGTCCTCGAAGTGTTTACACATGATAGCCTCGGATGAAACACATTCCCGAGCGTATTTACTAAGTCTGACAAACTTTCGCTCATAATCAGTAACTGACATAGAACCCTGCTTAAGCTCAAGAAATTCTTTCCGTTTCTGATCGATGAATCTTTGACTGATATATTTTTTTCGAAACTCGGTTTGGAAAAACTCCCAAGTTACTTGCTCTCTGGGCACAACAGAAATCAACGTATTCCACCAATAGTAGGCAGAATCACGTAGCAAGGACATAGTACACTTTAGGCATTCATCGGGTGTGCAAGATAGTTCATCAAGTACCCGAATAGTGTTGTCCAACCAAAATTCAACTTGCTCGGCATCGTCGCTGTCTGTAGCTTTAAATTCAGTAGCCCTGTGTTTTCGGATTCTGTCAACTTGGGGCTTATTTAACCTTATCTGGTCAGTTACCAGAGGTATCGCAGGTGCAGGGGTTGTATTAGTTGGGAATGGGGGTTGTGGAACAGCCGCATTAGTTCGAATATACTGATTGAACCAATCATTCATCACGCTATAAAAAGCCTGTCTAGCTTCATCATTCTGATTACTAGCAATAGGTTGAGAGTCCACCGGCGCTGTCCCTTGCGCGGGAGTAGGCGCTACACTCTCAACATCATTAGCTACCGCTCGGTTGGGATCGGGATCCATTACTATAAGTAAACACAATTTTAACTGTCAGAAATCACCACACTATACGATAAACACATAATGGCATGTATAGCTATTCCCCTACGTATTACGGTAGTCCTAGAATCGACTAAACTATGGTTATGATACCAATAAAATTGTAACGCCCCGTACCCGAGACCGTTGCCGGAGTCGAACACGAGGTGTTAACGGACTTAATTCATTTACTTACACAGTTCATTTCAAAATTTCCAGGCAAGTTGGCTAACTGCATCACAGCCACTTTAAAAATCATATCTCGAGTTCTAAAACTCGGAAACTGATTCCATAAATTTTTCCTGAAACTAAACTCATATATCCATCTAAAAATATTTTTCTAAAATTTTTGGTCGGGCCAATTAGTACAGTTTATTAGTTAAAGTCTCCCTTGTTTCAGGGTTTGACTACTCTGACCTTCATGCATTACGACTTAGATATCTCCCTGTACAGGGCTTCAATACTTATGCCATTTGTTTCTAATGAAACTAGACTCAAAAGGAATCTGTACATTTAAAGCATGACTTATAATTATCTCTAGTTAATTTATGGTGAATTTCCAAAGTCAGAATAGGGGATCCAGAAATTGCTCTGGCCCTATTTCACAAAAACTTAAACATCTCATAAAATACGGCTCATATGGTCGTTTCGTTTCTTTCATATGAAAATAGACTCATCAAGATTCGATTACATAATTTATTAATTATTTAATTCCATTCCTACTATTTTTAGTGATTTTTCAAATTCATATCACTGCTGCTATCAGCATCTATTCTAAGGTAAATTTTACCTATTTCATAATTTTCCATGAATCAATTAGTAAATTGACATACTTCATTTTCAAGTATAATCACGATTAGCCATGTCGTACGTAGCACCAATAGAACCATGATTGGCCATTCCAATGGCTAATCATTACCAACATTTCCACACCACTTAATAACCATATCATAAGACCATATATACAAAATGACCATAATGTTATACTCAAAATATACAAGCCATTTTCGCATGGCTATACGAATATACATTACCAAAAGATACTTAATTAACAACAAAGGTCAGCCCTATACATGCCATTATCAAAATTCAACTAAAAGAGTACCAAAGGGGCTTAGATAGTGTGGACAACTTTGACTTTGACACTCCCGAGTCCGATAGCTGACGAACAAAATCTATAAAACAGAGAATTAAAGTAACAGAATAAGCATTTTGATGCTTAGTAAGTTTTAAGTAATGAAATTATTTACAATTAAGGTATAGCATTCGTATGACTAAATGAACAATTGCATATACGCATATTCCCAAAATCATGTTTACTTCATGCTTCAACCATTATATTCATACACTCAGGATCAAACCTGACTAAAGGCCGGAAGCTTGTTAATCAATTGAGCGAATACTATTTAAAAGGAATCAACCTTTCCAATGCATACGAAACATACCTTATCGTTTGGATTTATGAGCGTATTAATTGAAGTTATTATAGCAAGATCACTCATTTCCAAACCCAAGTACCTTCGGGATTTAGCCGGATATAGCAACTCGCACAAATGCCTTCGGGACTTAGCCCGGATATAGTAACTAGCACAAATGCCTTCGGGACTTAGCCCGGATATAGTAACTAGCACAAATGCCTTCGGATCTTAGTCCGGTTATAGTAACTAGCACAAATGCCTTCGGGGCTTAGCCCGGATATAGTAACTAGCACAAATGCCTTCGGGACTTAGCCCGGATATAGTAACTAGCACAAATGCCTTCGGATCTTAGTCCGGTTATCATCCGAATAATCATGCACATATATCAATAAATCATAACACATCTATATTTCATTTTCATTACTAGAACTCAAACACAGACACTTATCAACCATTACCATTTTCGGCTCAATAGCCACATACAAAGAGCATGATTTTGATTGGCTTTATAACATGATCTCTATACACATTCGGCCACCAGTCATAAGTATAACTAATTACCTCGATATATAATTCAAGTAGAATCATTATATCACCGTTTATTTATTATGCTTTATGTCATGACTTAATCAAATCATAAACTAAGTTCCATTACTCAAAGACTTACCTCGGATGTTGTCGAATGACTTCAACGGCTATTCGATTACTTTTTCCTTTCCCTTCCCCTATCCAACTTTGATCCTCTAAGCTCTTGAGCTAAATCAAACAATTTACCTCTCAATCAAACACAATCATACGGCATTCATATACATTTTAGAGCCAATTCATTTGAATCAATTTACCACTTAAGTCTATCACCATTTTGCTTTTAAATTTGTGTACTTGGTAAGTCACATTAAACTACTACAAATATAACTTTAATACATATTTATTTTCGAAGGTCTCAATGACACAAGGTGTATACATAAGGCACTAACATACATATAAGTATATATATATACTTATGTGGTGTTCATATTTTAGTCGATTACTTAAGTTATGCACAACCACGTATTTATATACGCTATCATATTCATTATTATGAATATTGCCGAATACTTAACACAACTAAGCAAAAAATTTACCCAATATCATCTTAATTAACTTCTACTTATACATCAAAATTTCCAATACAAAGTATTTAGCACCTATGCACTTAAACCGGATTAGCAAACACCCATAGACCATGACCGAATGCCATTTAAACACAAGTCAACAAGATCTCATGATTTCAAATCAAACTCTTAACAAGAATGCACAATGCCGAACCCTTAGATGATTAAACATCTAATTTAGACAACTTTAGAACATCTAAACGGCACTTGTTCAAAACATTAAACAACTACATGTTCGGCTATTACCATAGGTGCATTAGAAATTTATACTATCAATAAGCTCAACTTCTTGCAATAACAATTTCTTCCTCAAAGTTTAAAGTCTAAAATCAAATTATCTCCTCATTAACCATAACCGAATGTGCCATACATCCATCAAGATTCAAGATTTTTGGCATGGGCTAAGTAAGAAACAAGATGATTAACCTAAAACAAGCTTGAATTTCAAAACAAATCTAACACCTTTCACTAACCTTTCTTCTCCTTCCATGACCGAAAGTCTCCCCCCTTCTCTTCTTTTCAATTCGGCAAGGAAGAACAAAGATGAACTTTGTTTTCTTCACCCCCCAATTTTTATTACTTTATTACTAACCCTTTTATTTTATTATTTTTAACACAAATATTAACACAAAATATTTATAATATGTTTTAACCCATAGCATGGCCGGCCACTATCTAAAATTTGGGTAATTTGACATGCAAGTACAAGCATTTTCTAACATGCATTAATAGGCCACTTTGACATTTGCCTAGCACAATCCTAATTTTCTCACACAAGTCCTATTTGATAAATTTCACATACTATATACAAATTTAAGCATGAAATTTTCACACATGCATGTTCATATATAATAAGCATTAAATATGACTGTTAATTATTTTCTTATGGCTCGGTTTCGTGGTCCCGAAACCACTTTTCGACTAGGGTCAATTTAGGGCTGTCACACTGTCATTGCATATTGACATCATAAGCACATGATTATCATTGTCACTTGGCATGTTTGACATGCCTTCATATGCACTTTCACAGCAATAATCATGAACACATGTCACATTTAATTACATCACATATCAATTTACATCTTTATAATAACACAAGCACATATTTCATAAGCTAAACATTTGTACGAGAAAGCTTACACTGAGAATTTAGAGCAGGGTTTTAGGCTACAACTAAATTCCCAAATAATGTATTGAATCATGTCCACAGCAATTATTCCAAACACTCACTAATACGCTTTCACCAAAAAGCCGAAAGCTCAAACTAGTCCTTCCTAACTCATAGAAGGTCCTAGAAAATCCAAAGCTTCAACATAATAATTTACACAAAAATACATTCAAAAATTAGCTATGGGCTCACCACAAGAAACCTTTAACATAGCAAACTTTAAATCTAAATATCTTGGTCTATACTTAGTATTTTCACCTAAAACCAATTCCATTCATCTAATTATTCACCTACGACTAATTCTCAACCTTTAAACTACACAAAACTACTCAATTCATGGTATCAGAATTTTTAACATGTTCATGGAAATTTAACAAAAAATCATTAAAACTCAAGAATATTTTAACAAAACTTAAAATTAAGTTTATAAATCTTCTAATCATATTAAAAAAAAGTTGAAAAACAATTTGAAACCACATTTTTACCCAAAATCATGAAATCCACCATTAATGACTCAATTTTCGGCTTTTATTTAAAACATGCGATTTAATGGCTAAAATTCCTTTTAAAAGACTAGATATCATTTAAAACTAAATAGAAATTGAATCGTTACATTAGTTGATGAAAATACACGCGTTTGATTGAAAACCCAAAATCCTAAAAAGTTCAGCAATAAAGAAATCTACGATGTTTTGGGTGTTCTTCTGAAATACCATGGAGATTTATGGCTTGCAGAATGATAAAATCTAAGGAATTAAGTTTGGGAGTCAGAATTGAATGAGAAGAGCTTGGGAGATGAAAGGATGACAAAACAAAATGATGGAGAAGACTAACGTATATTTTGTGAATATAAATAGGGAAATAGGGTGAAAATTAAAATTTGGTTTAATTGTCTTTTAAAAACTCACAATTTAGAACCTTTTAAAATCAATCCTTATTTCAAAATTAATGATCTTTTAAACACCATTTTCAGAAATTGAGTTGGATTTTTAAAAACCATAGACAAAAATATTTCTAAATACCATGCTAACGAAATTCCTAAATACTCTAAAGCTAAAATCCCTAAAATACCACTAGAACTCCTGGGCTCTATTTTGTGGTGTTACACCGTATGCCTTGGAAGAGAATTGAAGGTTGACTCAGGTGGTAATCCTTAGTGAAGATGAGACCAGGAGGGTATTCTTAGCTAAGGGTGGTAAATAACTTAATCAATGATAATTAATTATTTAATTAGATAATTAGGGATTTAATATATCATAGGCTAGAGGCTCGCATCGTTGACACTAGGAATAGGAAATTCTAGTAGGTTAATTTAAGTTAGTTAATTTAATTAGTTTAATTAATATATTAATTTGGATCAACACTACTAATTCGTGACTGATTAGATTAGTAATTTTTTAATTAATTTTATAATAATTTCTCCAATCTGCAATCCCTTAGGTACGATCCTCAGAACACTTACCAAGTGTTTCGTTGTAAACAAAAGTATATCAAAATTTGACATGTATTGTAACACCCCTTACCCGTATCCGTCGCCGAAACAGGGTACGAGGTATTAACAAATCATAGTACATTCTATTAAATAAACCGAGACAAAAATATGGCATGCAATTAGATCATGAATCATTATAACATATGCCTTTAACAATACTAGCCAATTTATCAAAGGCTTCGTACAAAATAATCGGTCAAATACTATAATTAATATTTTAAACCTAGGCAATTATGACACGTAACAAAATAACTAAGTCTACTACACATGCCATAATTCAAAATGTTCAGTTCAATACCCAAAGTATTGATAGTGTAGGCAGATATTCAACGATCCTTGACTCCTGTGCAAGCTGGACGACACTATAAGACAAAAGAGAGAAGAGAAAGTAAGCTTATAGCTTAGTAAGCAAGTACATAAATAATGAATAAAGAATTTAATATGTTTACCAATAACTCAAGTGTATCTACTTTTAATTTTACTATTTACTCCACTTTGATCAAGCTGTCTCTCCTGCTCATATTCACTAAATAATCATAACTTGAGTTACAAACTCGAAATTAAATCCGTAAAATTTTCATGAAACTAGACTCATATTTCTTCTTAATAAAATATTTCTAGAATTTTTGTCCAGCCAATTTTACGTTTATTAGTTAAATATCCCCTGTTATACAGCTCAACTGATCTGACCTCTGTTCACTACGAATTGAATTCTCCTAGTGAAAATTCAATAGCAATGAAATTGTTTCATTTAAAACTGTACTCAATAAGGAATCTATACATAAACTATATTTCTTAATTTGTTTTGTACATTTTAATGATTTTGCAAAGTTAGAATAGGGATCAATAGTCATTCTGAGCGAGTCACACACAAATATAAATATCTCAAATATAGAGTTCCTTTACTTGTTCTATTCTTTACATGGGAATAGACTATTAAGATTTAATTCATATCTTATTCAGCCTCTAATTAAATTCCTACTATTTTGGTGATTTTTCAAATTCACGTCACTGTGACTGTCCAAACAGTATTATTGCTAATCCACTCTTTCACACTTTCTTTGTATTAACCTCATTTTAACATGGATATCACAATTCATTTTCCACTTTCATACATCACAGTATAGGTCCATTACAATGTCACGATAGAACCACCCCGTGAACAATTCGGATCAATCCTCGATACTTGTGGTTTCAGCACCAGCCTCACCATCATTTTCATATATTCGGCTTCTTGTACACATGTGAACACTTAGTACCACTCATGTGACCTAGCCAATTTATCTCGTAGCTCTCTTGTCTACATGGTGTCCTTCATTTGGAATCACACATGCAACCTAGCTACATTTATCCTTTCCCGTAGCTCTCTTGTCTACATGGGATACATCCCGTATCCACATGCGACCTAGCTACTACATAGTATCTCGTAGCTCTCTTGTACACATGATGTACACTCAGCACCAAATGTGACCTAGCTACGTTTCATCTATATTATTCAATCTTTCAAATTCAACCGGAATTTCTTCGCTATTATTATTTCCATTCTTCCAATAGTCGATATGATTCAAAATCAACTAAAATATATAAGTAGGTGAAATATAAAATGTAATGAAGTTAATGTATTATTTACATACAAACTTACCTCGGTGAAATATGGAATTTTGCATTTGTCCAAACTTTTCCTTCCCCGTTCGAGGTCATTCACGCCTTTCTTGATTATGAGCTTGAAGCTTGAACAAACCCTAGCTATGGAGAACATGCAAGTTTCGGCCAGCTAATGAAGATGAACAATTTTTTTGTATTTTTCCCATTTATTTCATTTAATATGCAAGACCAAATGTCCTTACTACTAAACTTTCTAAAAATTCCATCCATGTCCAATTTATGTCCATATAAAGTATAATGTCTATTCCATTTAAGACCTCTACTTAAACCCCCTTTCTCAAGTACTTTATAACTAAACCACCACATTTTTCACCTATTTCATTTATCTAAACGTCAATTAAACACCCAATCGATAAAATTCGCAACAATTTTTCCACATTATGCAATCATAATATAACACTAAATTAATTAAATAATTTTTTCACCTGGATTCGTGTTTCGAAACACTTTCTTTTTCCTAATCGCTATTACATGTTGCTTGTATATGCATTAATATTTAATTGTTATTTAACATTTTTACTCTAACTTTGCCTTTAGAGCAGTCAAGACCCTTTCGAATGGTTAGGGGTGCCTAACGATTGGCATGTTATATTAATGGCTCCACCTATGGATATGGGTTGTGCTATACTTCGGAGAAATGTGATGCATTGGTAATGAATCAGTAATCTACGCAGATAATCTAAAATATTAGTATTTACATTTGCTTATGTTGGCTTGCAAAGACACAGGGGCTTTTTAGTTTTGAGTGGGTAAGCCGGATTATAACCAAATTTGTGACAAATTCAAGGTTAATCGGTGTTCATGTGAAATCTAACCCATTTGTGGGATCAGGTCTTTCGAGGCAATCAAGTGGGGTAAATAGAGTATAGTTTTCCGAATGTATAAGAGAAATCTAGTCAGTTAGCCGACGATGGAACATGCTAAGGAAATGTTTGGAAGGTCAGAACTCCCGATAGAGCTAGTGGAATCAGTCGAGCCTGGAGACAGTTTTGAGCGAGTTAAACCAATTTCATTCTGGAGGATGTGACAAGGGCGTGTGAGAATGGTAGGGGAGAATGCCACAAGGTATTGATCAAAGTCGTGAACTTTGCACACAGAACATCCCATGGAGGTTAAATAATTAAATGGGGCTCATTTAAACCCACTTGAACTAGTCTAATTAGTGGAACATATGGAGAAACCCATCTATTTGAAGCCTTGGTGGCCAATAAACACTTGGTAAAACCAGGTTACCAGGTATCATTGCAAATCCTCTGGATAAAGATTTATAGAGTTTAATCTCTTAAGACTCTTCTTGTAGATAGTAGTAATATATCAGTCGTTTGATTTGCCCTGACGTGTGTGCACCGAGATAAGATCAACACAAAAACAATCAATAATCTAGCTGTGTATTGCAGTGTGATAGGTTGAGTTGTAATATTTTTAGTGTTACAATGGAACACTCGAGTATTCCAAGGATTGAAACCAAGAGAGTTCAGGACTAGTGATTCCCAACCGACAAACATGTGACTTGCCACCAAATAAGGTGGTAGTTTTGGTACATTTCGGCACTTTAGGGGGTGTTTTCTATGCATTTTAGGTTAATTATGTTTTTTTTCAGCATTAGTATCTTAAGTATAAAATAAACATTTTTACGCATAAATTGACGTTTATTGACCGACCTATTAGGCAATGCAAGCCTTAGTAGTTCTATGTGTTTAGTAGCCCAAGAGCCTCATGGACAACATCAAGTAGGGCACGATATCCAGAGATGCACACGTGAAACTAGAAGACCAATTGCAACATGTCCATGTTGTCTCGTGACACAAGTATGGTGAGTCGTGACACAGGGCTAAATGTGGAGAGTAAGTACGACATCCTCTGTACATCGATATATTGTATATTAGGGCTTCTAGTTAAGCTAGTTAGGGTTCTAATGTCATAATAGGAAGGCTATTCTAAGCTAAGGATGCAAAGAGAGCCATATTAGTAGATTATTCTTTTGACTAGGTTTAATTGACTAAGTCTTTCCTATTGAACCTTTTAAAACATAAAGTTCATCGTAAAGATTCAAGGAAATAGTCAGGTTTGCGAATACAAATTTTAGTTACAACATATTGTTCTTCAAATCATACCTTACGCCACCATCATTTCCATGCTAATACAAATCACTATA